>NC_073693.1:223714449-223754877 GCF_029784155.1 Uranotaenia lowii | reverse complement strand
TGCTGACTTTCAGGATTTCGTTTAAGTCTTTTGATGTAGTTATTCTTCAACCTTATGAGAAACCATAAATCGAAATTCATCCACGAGCAACAATTATTTTTCAATTTGACGTATTTTGTATTTTTTTTTTGACGATGCGTCAAGAATCGAATTATAAGTGGCAGTTATATCTTTTAGGCACGCATCAACATCTTCAACTATTGTTAGATTCCTCAAATAGTTCTGGAAGGTTTCATTTAGCTTCGTATGATCTATGATAGTTTTGTTCATTTTTTTTCTTTTCGAAGATCAAGTCGAAAGTAGTGATAATTTGACAGTGGTCACTTACATCGTTATATATAGTATCGTTTTTAATCCGCTCAATATAATCAATTTTACTAACCACATGGTCCAGAATATTATTACTTTTTGGTCTTGTTGGAAAACTATTGGTGCACAAAAAGTTGAAAGATTCTAGAATTGTTTTATACTTTGTTACAGCGTTATTATTTATCAAGTTTATAGGAATATTAAAGTCACTAACTATGAAACAAGAGTGATTGTTAGGAAAGGAAGACAAAAGAGATTCCAGATGATCACAGAAAGTATTAAAAGGAAGCAATGGAGGCCTATGAATGCCATGTACTTCAATAAACTCTCATTTGATAGAAAGTTCTAAACTTATGTTGTGAAAACCCTCTATGAAAACGTTATTCAATATTCTAAATTTTAAGTTGTTCCTAACGTACATTGCTAAACCACCATGCGATTGATTTCTACAAGAGAAAAATGAAGAATATCCAGGAATATTATAGAGAGAACATTTTCTTCTTTTAACCATGTTTCACTAATTACTATTACATCGATCTCAACACAAGACTGATCAATAGTTTGTAGAATATTGTCAAATTTTGATAATTTATTCATTCCGCATATGTTCCACTGTAAAATTCTTAGTTTCTTAAAATCGTTTTTGTTTACAATACAAGCATTAAAATCATCAATATTATCATTGTAATTGTTAATCACATTATCCATTTTTATAATAAGGAAACAGAAAATAAAAAAAACCCACATAAAATATTTATTGCCTCTTACGTTTTGGCGAAGGAGTGGTCATCTTGGATGCATTTTCAGCTGAGATCAAAAATTTTGACGTAATACGGGCAGTATCGTTTCTATTTTTTATAATTTCGGGTTTTGAGTTTTCATTTTTTTAACTAAAATTACACCGCCTCTACCGGGCCATATATATTTTATGTCGAGGAGCTCTTGGGACTCACGCATTTCGTTTAGAAGCTCCATAGTAAATGGTGTCAATTCATCCCGTATGGTAACGTAGCTTGAATTTCCATTTACTAAAAACAAGGGATCGATCTGTGCAAAGTTGCATGCAAAGTTTATTAGTTGACTATAAAACTGTAAATTCATAATCCATTTAGTTAAGCAAATTCAAATGAGGAAATAGAATAGAAAATTGTGTACGATCGAATAGTTTCAAAAACCTGGCTTGTGAACGTTTTGACATAATTCCATAAATTTAGAATGCGTCTCTATCGCATTTCATAAAATTGATAGAATATTATTCAGAACTCTTCATTTGACATAAGAAAACTTTACACATTGGAAAAATTAATTTAAATATATGAATGCGCATATAAATAAACATCATCAAGATACCCCACATTGAGAGGATCATGATTCCCCACAAGCTATGATTTGCAAATTGGTTGCGTTTGAGTGACTTATTGTTATTTCATGAAAAAATCTTTTTCCATGTGAAAGAGGAAGACAGAACTAACCAAACTTTGTACATTATGAGATGATTCATTGTATAGTTGGACAAGTTTTGTCATATTCAAATGATTTATTGTTTTGAAACCCCCTGGTATTCTTGAAAGAGTGGTGGGGTCCTTATAAAATACATTAAAAATGTTACACAATTCAAACAAATTTAGAACTTTTATGATTTAACTAGACACAAATCTAAGTTTTAAAGTAAATAAATAATATAAGTAATCTCCGAAAATATGACAAAACTGGGATAATTTTTAAAAGGTTTTCATCAAAATCAATGCAGACTTATCCGGAGCTCCAAAGCTCGGAAGCAGCACCAGAAAACCCCCGGATCACGAAATACCGGGGGGAACAACATACACTACTTGACTCACTTGTTCGACGGCCGACTATGACTGACTGGCTGCACGCTTAGGCAGAATGGCCCGGTGTCGATTTAATCCATTCACACATCACCCTCCTATCCCAAACAAAATAACATTAATATAATTACAGAAAAATGTTAGTAAATTGTTTCTTTTAATTAAGTTTTCAAGAAAAAAAATATAATGGACACAGAGAGACATCGTGGCACACAAATTATTCAACCTTTCTTTCAACCTCCGTTTAACTAAATCATTTTAATATTTCGATGGAATAAGGTCTCTATATGATCACCAATTAAGCTTGCGACAGCAAATCATTGGTAAATACCCTTCATAAATTAACGTGAAACCACGTTGAGTAAAATTGAGTAAATTATCGGGGAACTCAAAATTACTGTATAATTAGTAAAACCATTCACGCTTTTACTCGTAACAGACATTATCCCAAGCATAAGACATATGAACACGTTCGGATCAATTATATTTTCCATAGATTGTGTATTTCGGTCCAAATTTATTTTTCACACAATTTTGAGAAAAAGCGCAGCGCTTACGCTGTAAGCGTTGCTAGTCTCTCGAAAGAGGTCTCAGCGATTTTGTGTGTAAATTGTAGTTTATCGTATGCAGTGGGATTTCTGGGGGTTGAACTATTCCTCTGGAAGGCGAGACCATTAACCAGAAGGCGAAAAGTACGCAGCCATCACTTCCGGTTCCACTACTCACCACCAGAGACCGTAAGCTACCTGATCGAAGCGAAGAGGCAAAACGGCGAACAACCAAATTAGACGAGGCAAGAAAAGGCGCGAGGCGAGAGCAACGACCGGCTGGGGTTCAAAGCCTGCCGAGAATAACGTCCATCGGCATTTTGGATTCAAACTCTGGCGAAACAACACAGAACCAAATATAAAGTGTTACAATACCAGAAGCCGAAATATTTGGACATCAGGTACAACCCGCCATTTTGCTCTCGCCGATAAACCCTAATAATTAATCCTTGGATCCTAAATTTAGGACCCCGCTATTTTTGGATACAATTCCAACCCTGATTCGTCGCCGTCAATTGAATTTGAATCCGCCGGTACACCGGCCTGTACGCCGCTGTTGGAGGTTATATCTGCCGCTACACAACGATAAACCCCTCGGCGGCCTTGGAGGTTCAAATCTTCCGACATCGGATTTGAATCAGCCGTTGACTTGCCGCATCGCATCCGTCGCTGGTTTGGGTTGAATTCCCACCGGCGAACTTCGGATCAGGCCAACAACAACTTCGTGCCTGGTTCAACACCCAAGGTGGGGCCAGGTACGCCACAATCTACCGTGCGACTGTTCGCTTCTGCACAACTCTGTGCCTGGTTCAGCACCCCAGGTGGGGCCAGGTACACTAACTCACCGTAAGATCGCTACGCCTCTCGATAATCGTTCACCGAGGACGCCATCAACAAATCGCCGCGTCGGTGCAAGGCTCCGACCTCTTCGAACCCGAGGTTGAACCGCAACGAGGATTGGATCCAGGTGTTAGCAGCAACAGGTCAGACAAAACTTATTTTTATATTGTGAAGTGGTGGGCAAATAAAACCAAGCTTGGATTGTAACCAATAAATTAATGTGTTAAGCTAGAAGGTGGAGTTGTTTCTTCCTCCGGAAATTCTCTGCATTTTGTATTTTATTCAGTAAGCTTGCCGACCCTAGGGATTGTTTAGGGAATCTCTGGGACGCCTGCCGACTGACTAGTGGCTAGTCTTACACTTTGGCGCCCAACTAAAACTGCCTTTACTTTGCAAATACATAGGCGATTCACCAGTATCCGTTGCCAGAATTCTCTGGGAAAACATCCGAGCTTGCTTTTGTTTTATTGCACAGTAATTGGACAAATTGGTTCGATTTACACTGCTTTTAAAATAATTTTAATTCATAAAGAGGGGGTTCTGGTGTCAGAGGAATAAGTGAAAAACAAGATTGTTTTCAAGTAAACCGAAGTTGCGTTAAATGTTTAAAATTTTAAATTAATTTGAGATTTTGGAGCGTCTTTTATCAGTGCTGTGTGTTTCGGAACGAAATAAAAAGACCAGAAAGATAATAGTTTATTTCACATACTCTTCAACTTAGGCTATTCATACGTACTATTCATTTCTGTTCTTTTCATTTCTTGAGTTCTTTCTCTGTTCTTTGGATTTTTGTCATTTTAATTAATAAATTTCAACTTACATTACCATTCATGATGGAAGAGAAACTGAGAGCACAATACTTCTCAATGAACCCAGCTCATTTGTCCGAGGTAGAACTTGACCATGAATTGCGTGTCCGTGATGTTGTTATGTCCGGTCAGTCCCGTACTAAACAGGAGCGTAGATTACGTGAACTGTTGAAAAGTGAAAAAGAAAATAGAAATGTTGATTATAAAAATGTGTGTGAAAAAGTGTCAGATGAAATTAATGCATGTGGATTAAGTTTGCAAGAAACTAGAAACGCGCTAAAAGGATCCAAAGCTAAGAAAATTCCCGATCAAATATTTAAAACCAAATTATTGCACATTTTCTTCAGAGTAGAACGTCTTAAACGGCATACTAAGGAGGAAGATGAACTCAATAGCATTGCAATCATTGCTAATGAATGCATCAACCTTCTCAGTATGTTCTTTTCGATCGTTTCCCCGATTCAAGAAGTTAGAGGAGTTGAATTAAGTTTGATTAATGAGAGTATGCAAGCTCCGATTGAAGAAGTTGATGATGCTATCAATGAAGAAGAAGAACAGGAATTAAACAACGAAAACGAAATTCATTCTGAAGCTAATGTGAGTGGTCATAGTGATGAAGATCGCGAAAATATTGCAGGAATCTTAGACGCGAAAGATGAAGCAATTATTAAGCTTGTGGTGTGAAAATGAGCAACTAAAAACGACCGTAAGTCGATTATTAGAGCGTATTTCTGCTCTCGAAAACGCACGCGAAAAAGATAGAAAATCAATTATCGACAATATTAAACAAAATAGCAGCTCTGTAAGATCGGAAACCGGGGAAAAACGAATGGGTATTAAACCGAATAATTTTGAAGATTGGCTGAAGCAAAAGGGTTCTTCATTGCCAAGTCTTGTTGACCAGGAGGTGATCGTGAAAAAAAGATCGTTTACCTATCCACAAATGGTCCATACGCTACGATGGCATGGACAACGGGAGGAAAGTGAATGAATTTCTCAAAGAAGTTGAGTTCAATGCTAGGTCAGAGGGATTTTCGGAAGCAGAGTTATTTGCATCTGCCCACCATCTGTTTACTAGAAAAGCTAGGGCTTGGTTCATGGAAATAAACGGGTCCAATGAACTACGCACGTGGGAGAATCTTGTTACCGAACTAAAAAACGAGTTCCTGCCAGTCGATATGGACTTTCAGTATGAGAGGCTTGCTAACGCGCGAAGACAGGGTTACCATGAAAAATTTCAAGACTATTACCTTGATATGGTCCGCATCTTCCGGGGAATGTCCAGGCAGTGGGACGAAGACCGTAAATTTGAAGTCCTGTTCCGGAATACGAGGGAAGACTGCAAAACAGCGATGCTCGCCGCCAACGTTGACTCCGTTCCTAGAATGAAAATATTCGGTAAGAGATTCGATGCAATAAACTGGCAAATATATGCGAAAAAGGAATCCCGATTTGCGGGGAGATCGAATGCGCAAATCGAGGAAATAGACGATCAAAGAAATAGATATGCGAACGAATATAATTACAGAAATAATAATCAACGAAACAAAAATGAGAATTACAGAAATAAACAATATTTTCCGAACAAAAATACGAATTTTGAAAAAAGAGCAATCACGAATCAACAGTTTAGGAAAGATGACAAAATAGAACGTCATTCAAAGCACGATAATCCGAGATTTACTTCCGGGGGAACCCAAAAACCGGGTCCGAGTGGAACCAGCGCAATTCAGAAAATTGTTCAAGCGTATATTCCAATTAAAAAGGGTCTTTGCTACAATTGTCACGAAGAAGGACATAATTTTCAAGATTGCAGGAAACCACGTAATGTTTTCTGTTGGAGTTGCGCTTTTCCAGGATTTGCTACTTCGGAATGCCCGTACTGCGAAGTAAAAAACTTGAATCGGACTACTCAGTGAGGCGGAGTAGTCACGAAAGTTCGTCAAAGCCTCAGGTCTCACTTCCAGATCCAACAATTCATCTCCAACAATTGGGTTATTCTAGGGTGGTCAGTCAAACGAATGTTGACGAGATTGCTACTTTGCTCGTTAAACTCAGTAACGACGCCAGACCTTTTACGAAAATCCAATTGATGGGGATCGAATTGATTGGGCTTCTGGACAGTGGAGCTGCCCGAACTGTAGTGGGCATTGGGGCGGAGAAAATTATAAAATACCTGAACGTGAAGTTAGATCCGACATCGGTCAATTTGAAGACTGCTTCCGGCGAAGACCTGGAGGTATTGGGGTGTGCAGATCTTCCAATATCTTTTAATGGCACTACGAGAATCCTGAACCTGCTTTTCGCACCAAAGCTCAACCGAAGGTGTATCTTAGGGTACGATTTTTGGCGTAAATTTGGAATTTCCCCGTCGATCCGTGACCAGCCAATGGACGTGTTGGACGATGGTGCAAACGAAGTTGCAGAGCTGGAGGAGGAACTGACCGATGAGCAGAAAAACAGCCTGGAAAGAGTTAAAAAAATGTTTATAAATGCGGAACCAGGAAAATTCGGGAAAACAAACATTCTAGAACATATTATCGAATTCAAAGACGAATTCAAGGATGCACCACCGGTGAGACAAAATCCATACCCTTGGAGTCCGACTATCCAAGCCAAACTTCATCAGGCCTTGGATGGTTTGCTCAGGGATGGAATTGTCGAACCGTCGAATTCCGACTGGGCACTTCCGGTAGTGCCAGTGGCAAAGAAGGACACTTCTGAAGTCCGGATATGCCTCGACGCCCGCAAGCTCAACGAGCGAACAAAGCGGGATGCATACCCACTGCCACATCAAAATCGGATTTTGAGTCACCTTGGTCCGGTTAAATTTCTTTCTACCATAGACTTGTCTCAAGCGTTTTTCCAGATTCCGTTACATCCGGATTCCCGGAGGTACACGGCCTTCTCAATCCCAGGCAAAGGCCTATTCCAATGGACTCGTTGTGTAATGGGTCTTTGTAATTCACCCGCAACCTTGAGCAAGTGTATGGATAGAATACTGGACCACGGTGCACTCGAACCGGAAATATTTGTATATCTGGATGACATTGTTGTGGCAACTCAAACCTTTGAGGAGCACATCCGAAGGCTTGAGGATTTAGCAAAGCGGTTGCGCAAGGCAAACTTGTGCATTAATGTCAAGAAATCGAAGTTCTGCTGCCAAGAGTTGCCGTATCTTGGGTACATATTGTCCCAAGATGGTTTACGGCCTAATCCCGATCGCGTACAAGCGATCGTTGGATATCAGGTCCCTAAATCCATCAGACAATTAAGGCGATTCCTCGGTATGACTAATTATTATCGACGGTTTATCCAAAACTTCAGCCATATCATAGCACCTCTTACCGACTTATTGAGAAATAAGCCTAAGAGGGTGCAATGGACCACGGCAGCAGACGAGGCCTTTCAAGCTATCAAGGAATGCCTGATATCGGCACCTGTGATGGCCAATCCGAACTTTGCACTTCCATTCACCGTGCAAACGGATGCAAGCGACAATGCTATTGCTGGAATTCTCACGCAAGTGCACGATGGAGAAGAAAAAGTGATAGCTTACCATTCAGAGAAGCTGAAAGGAGCTGAGCTGAACTACCATGCGGCTGAAAAGGAAGGACTGGCTGCACTTCGTAGCATTGAAAAGTTCAGGGGTTATATAGAGGGCACCAAATTCAATTTGGTGACCGATTCTTCTGCCTTGACTTTTATAATGCGTTCGAAGTGGCGATCATCCTCCCGTTTGAGCCGTTGGTCGATCACGCTGCAGCAATTTGATATGGAGATCCGCCACAGAAAGGGCAAAGATAATGTTGTCCCAGACGCACTATCACGTTCAATTGAGTCGCTAGAATCTAATTCTGAGGACAACTGGTACAAAAAACTGCTTGCAGAAGTTAAAACAGATCCCGAGAAATATTTAGACTTCAAAATCGTCGACGGCAAGTTGTACAAATTTGTTGCATCTAAAGCAGATACCATGGATTACCATTTTGAATGGAAGCAATGTATTCCAGCCTCCATGCGAACTCATATCATGGAAGAAGAGCATGAGAAGAATCTCCATATCGGATACGACAAATGCGTCGAGAAAATTAAACGTCGTTACTATTGGCCACGCATGTGCAGCGACATTCGTCGACACATTGCTAAATGCATTCCATGCAAGCTGAATAAACATTCAACAGTGGCCAGCAATCCGGAAATGGGGAAACAGAGAGTCGCCACAAAGCCCTTCCAAATTATTTGTATGGATTACATACAATCTTTACCACGGAGCAAGCAGGGAAACAGTCACTTGCTAGTCGTCATGGACATTTTCTCCAAGTATTCCCTTCTTGTTCCGGTCAGGAAAATATCGAATGTCCATCTGTGCAAAATTTTGGAAGAGCATTGGATCAGGCGGTTCTCTGCTCCCCAAATCATAATATCAGACAATGCCAGCACGTTCTTGTCCAAAGAGTTCCAAAATTTTGTGACAAAATACGAAATTCAGCATTGGACGAACGCTCGACACAGGAGTCAAGCTAATCCTGCTGAGAGATTAAATCGCACGATAAATTCCATGATCAGATCATATGTGAAAACTGATCAAACTTTATGGGACAACAAGATTTCTGAAATCGAGTATGTGTTGAATAATACCGTCCATTCTTCTACCAAATTCAGTCCACATTGTATAGTTTTCGGCCACGAAATCGTAGCCAAGGGTTCAGATCATCGACTAGAATCAAACGAGGATCTAACCGATGAAGAAAGAATCGATAAGCTAAAAGGAATCAGTAAAAAAATAAGGGATCTTGTTTTTGAACAGCTTAGAAAAACCCACGAAGAAACTAAAAGGCGGTACGATCTTCGCCATAAGCGCTACTCGCCTACTTTCCAAATAGGCCAACGCGTATTCAAGCGTAGCTTCCGGCAGTCCTCAGCGGGCCAGAAGTTTAACGCGAAATTAGGACCCCAATATGTGCCCTGTGTAATACAAGGAAAAAAGGGAACCAGTTCCTACTCCGTCGCGGATATTCAGGGAAAACCACTAGGAGTTTTCTCTGCAGCGGATTTAAAGGCATAAAAGCCAAAAACATTTAAAAAAAATACCGATCAGAGCTAGCAGTAATAATATGCGTTCAGATTTCTTAAAAAAAAAACCCACATAACTCACCCACAGTGTTTTGGAAAAAAAGTGCCATAAACGAGTGCAAAATTCTCAGGAAAAGACGAAAACAGTGTTCAAATTAAAAAAATAAAATAAAAACACTCACCTATCGTTCCTTTTTCGTTAAAAAAGTGCATCCTCAATTTAGTGTTTCCTCTTCATTTGTCCTAAGAGGAATGATTCAGTGATCGTCTCGCCATTGGATATTTTTTCCAAATTTATGTTCTTCGTCAAATTAAAGTGCATCTTCCATCGTATCCGTGCATATTCGTTGTGTGTAAACCTGAAAAAGAAAAAAAATTTTGTGAAATAATCGTGAATTCGGTTAGTAATCAGTGTCAAATTTAATTTATTTTATTCTAGTGATTGTATGTTATAAGAGAAAAAAATAGCTTAAGGATCCAAACGTAAACAAAGAAAAATTAAATCAGTTCTTGTTAGTGTTGTTAGTGGTCAATAAAATTCAAATGTAGGTCACAAGGTCAACGAACGAAGTGAATTGTGTCTAGGTCAAGGTTAGGTCGATGACGTCACACCACGAGATTTCGGTCAGCAAATAAATTTTCATACTTACCTCATTTCACAGCAAATCCAAGGATCTACCCCGGAGAACCAGCGGACCTCATGTTTCCCAGGAACTATCGGCCAATAGCTTCCCAAAACCAACCATGTATAGTGGTTTTCCATCGCGCGCACCTTGGAAATTGCCGAATTTTAATTTTCTCCTTCCGTACTCACGCCTTCACTTTCCTAGTTTCGATGTAACTTCTTCTTTTTTCTCTCCTCTTCCGACTGACATCCGTTTGACAAGTCCGACATATCCAACTGACAGTTAATGATTCGAGCACTTGCACTGAAAAAAGTTTTCTCAGTAGTTTTAATTGAATCGCAACTCCGACTCCGACACAATGTTGTCCTGTTCAATGTTCATGCTTCTCATGACTGTGATATATTTATTTGAATTTTAGCTCCATTTAATTAGTTTAATACAAAATAAATTAGTTTTTAATATTTTCATTGTTATTTATTTTAAATTAAGTTTTAGCAATTTTTGGAATTTGTAATTGTTTTAATTTTTGTTTTTTGGAATTTGTAATGTACTTCTAAGCATTCTGTATAACGGAATTGAGTTGTGGGAGTTATCAAGTCCTTGTGGCTTGGTATTTAATCGCTGGAGACCGGAGTCTAACGACGCTGATGGTCAGTACAGGACTATATGTCCCGAAACAGAGAGGAGTCGGTTTTACCGATGATGATAACTTATGACCCCGATACTCCAATCACACTCCTAGAAATTATACACGTTTTCCTTTGAACTCTGTCATCCGGGATCTAGTACGTGTGTTTAAAATTTTTTATCAGCTACCGTAAAGCTCGGTCACTTTAGTCCGTGAGCAGTAAAACAAGTGCAGTGCTGGTTCAGAGCTATGTGTTATTGGTGTAATTGTTTCTGATTTGCAGTGGTTCGTAGGAAAAAATATTTACTTGTAAATATTTTTTTCCCAAGCAGGGGGAGAGTGTAAGCGTTGCTAGTCTCTCGAAAGAGGTCTCAGCGATTTTGTGTGTAAATTGTAGTTTATCGTATGCAGTGGGATTTCTGGGGGTTGAACTATTCCTCTGGAAGGCGAGACCATTAACCAGAATTCTCTTTCTGCAGAAAGAGAATTCCCATGAGCCCTGAGAGCGTGTTTTACGCACACTTCAAACGAGCAAAAACGTAACAACCCATGCGCCTACTGAGCTTTCCTTATGCGAGAACAGTTCTAGCGACGTTGCTATTTTTTCAGATTCGCTGCGAACAGTTGCTACTTGTCGATTTTTTCGCATTTCACATTGCGTTAGCTCGTTTGAAGTGTGCGTAAAAACACGCTTTGCATGGGAATTCTCTTTCTGAATTTCTCATGTATAGTTAGCTAGTGTAGAGCAAAGGCGGGAGCAATTCATGGGAACTTTTCATCAACATGCCCTCTAGCCTAAAATTTCAACACCTATCAAGCTTCCTCCTATTGGCGCACTAATGCCTGTCTATCCACCTTTCTTTCAAATTTCTTTAAAATAAATTCTCTCTAGTTTTCAGCACATGCCATTAAAATTATAATCATATAACAATAACAAAAAATGAGAAATAACTAAAATATAGGTAGTGAATAAATAAATAAAACCAGAGTAAAACGGTTTTGTATGGCTGTAACGAATTATCAATGTAACATTTCTTACGTAAGATTTTTGAGACCCCCCCCCCTCTACGCCCCTAGTAAGAGATCGTAAGCAAATATGAAACACCCACCTCCAGCCCCCCCCCCCTCTATTGCTTACGTAATTAGGCCCCTTAGATGAAATGTTAAAGCTGTCCTATCGATTTGCCTTTCAATTCAAAACTGTCCTCTCAACGCGTTTGAATTTTTTTCCACATAATCAGGCTTTTCTCTCAGCTCGCCTTCAATTTCAAACTGTCCTCTCAACTCGCTTGAAATTTATTTCGATACGATCAGGCTGTCCTCTCAACTCATCTTTCAATTTCAAGCTGTTCTCTCAACGCGCTTGAAATTGCTTTCACTATGATCAAGCTGTTCTCTCTACTCTCCTTTCAATTTCAAGCTGTCCTCTCAACTCGCCTGAAAATTTCTATCGATATTATCAGGCTGTCCTCTCAACTCGTCTTTAAATTTCAAGCTGTCCTCTCAACTCGCTTGAAATTTTTTCGATATGATCGATCTTTCATCTCAACTCGCCTTTCAATTTAGAGCTGTCCTCTCAATGCGCATGAAATTGCTATCCATATGATCAGGCTGTCCTCTCAACTCGCCTTCCAATTTAAAGATGTCCTCTCAATCCGCTTGAAATTGTCAACATGGTCAAGCTGTCCTTACGACTCGCTTAATATTTCAGATTATTTTAGTTTACTCATTTCACCACTTTATTCGTACTAGGTACTGCTTCATTTTCAAGCAAGTTTCATAAAATTTTTTGAACGTGAATTGGTGTTCGCCTTTGTTTACTTTTTTTTTGGTTCAATTTACTTTGTAATTTCTCGTTTTTCGAATATAACGAAATTACCTGCCACGGTCGCCAAACGTGCAGACTTGTCCAGAGCTCCAAAGCTAGGAAGCAGCACCGGAGAGCCCCCGGGTCACGAACTACCGGGGGGAACAACACACACTTCTTGACTCGCTTGTTCGACGACTGACTCTGACTGACTGGCTGCACGCTCGGGGAGAATGGCCCAGTGTCGATTTAATCCATTCACACACACACATAAAGTTTTGACAACATAAGTTGATTGATTGAATTGGCAAACAAGTTGTGGTAAAATAAGATACCTTGTTGATTTAAAAGAGCCTTCTCCTCTATTTTTAAATCAGATTTCATAGTAAAGAAAAGTATCATAAAATCAACAAGAACAATTTCACAAAGTAAGAACAATTTCAAAGTTTTTCACAACTGCATTGTAAGAATTCGTATATTTAAAAAAAAGTTTAAGAATATTTTGATATGATGAGGTATTTTTTTAAAAATAGAAAAACCTTCCATTTTTTTGTAAAGAAAAATTCCATTTAAAATATTAAAGATTTTTAATATCAGTGAGTCCGATCCTGAGTCGAAGAGTTGGGGATAAATTTTTCAAGTAAGACTAAGTTTTTTTTTTTATAAAGTCGTGAGTGATACATCTGAATTAATGTTGAAGAAATAAATGCGAGTATAAATCAATACATAATATTTCATTTTTTACCCGTCTCATGCAAAAATTGAGTAACCTTTTTTCTGCATGATTGTACAACTTCCTCGAAATTCATGAAATTGGTCAAGGAAATATATGCCGGACTCAATTCTGCGTTCACCGTAATTTTTTTTTATGAACCGATAATCGAATCCGACGGATAATCGAGTCGAAAAATTTCACCCACGAATACGTTTTTTTACTATTGTTAAATGTGAAAAAAGGCTAGGCTAATGAAAGAAAACGTTGGAGGAAAAAATGTCCGTGAGTCAGATTTTCAATGCACATGAAAGTGGACTTTATTTAAAAAGAATTTTCAAGAACGCTTCCAGGGGGAGGGATGAGCTCTAGCGTTACGAATTGTGACATAGGGGAGGAGGGGAGGTATGCTGAACGTTACGTAACAATTTCATTCATTCAACGAATCTTATTCTGCTCGCAGCTATTTTACAGTAAAGCCAATACATGCCATGTTAAGCCAATTCTGACAAATCCCGCCAATTCTGACAAATGTTGTCTTTGAAACAACGAAGATTCTTCAAGAGATTTCCTTATAACCGGAACTGCATTGCTATGAAACTATCGCTTGAAAACCGAATATTACGAAGAATATTTTACACACACAAGCTCAACCATCAGTTAACAAGCCGAATTGATCTACGGATTGGCTATCAATAAGAGCAAGTTCACTCGTGTTGGAAGAAAGTGGTAGAAATTTTGACACTTCAAGCACTGACCATACTGACTGGACACTCGATTTCGTTTTCTGGATAATTTTTCCAACAGTACGCAATGTCGATTCCAGAGTGCGCATCGATCGATTTGAAGAAATGCTATCCCAGTTAGGATATGCCACCCAACTTTAAAAATAAAACACGCAATTTCTACGATAAAATCGGGCTAAACAGGACCATTTTTCCTACAGGGCATTATTTGTCAAATTTCTCAGGTTCGCCACCTCGGTATTGCGAACCTGCAAAATCTGACTACAAAAAATTAGGCAGAAAATGGTTGAATTTTTGTTCTAAGTGTCACGTCAGTGTGGTCAGTGCTTCAAGCACATTTTGAAAGTTTTACAATGTCAAATTTTTTTCAAGATCTGCGGCCGTCAATTTTCTTCACAAAACTATGTCTATTTTCGCATACTGTGATGCAAAAATAGTTGGATTTATATCAGATACGTCTGAAATAGAAACAGTGTTGTAAAGAAATTTCATGGCAGCAGATCTTGAAAATTGTTTAACATTGTAAGATTTTGTGAATGCGCTACAAGTGTCAAAATTCCTACCACATTCTTCCAACACATTTTGAAAATTTTGCTACGCAAAAACATTTTCAAGATCTGTGGCCTTCAAGTTTTTTAACAAGACGTGTTGTAGTTTCGCATGCTGTGATGAAAAAATAGCAATATTTCTATCCCATACGGCTGAAATAGAAGCAGTGCTGTAAAAAATACAAAGCCCAAGATCTTGAAATCATTTTTGCATGAAAATTTTTCAAAATGTACTATAAGTGTCAAAATTTCTACCACTACCCATACAATTTTTTTTAATCAACACGAGAACTTATCAGGCAAAAGGAACCATATTTTACATGAGAGGGTATTGATAGAGGGAAAATATGAGTTGTTCGTTCTTTTGTTTTGTAGGCGGATGCTCTTCAAGTTCCATGGAATTCAATAAACTACAAAAATGTTTTGCATGGCAGTCATCTTTTCTTTTTATTAAAAACACAACACAGAAGAACTCGGATAAAGGGGGCTCGTGTGTTTATTTGTTCAAGATAAGAAAAAACGGATTGATTTTACCTGATTTATTTGTTTCTAGACCGTTTTCTTATTAGGCTTGCCTGCATCTGGAACATTTGTTGAACTCTTTATCTAAAGGATACAGGTAAAAGATAATGATATTCTGCGAGTAAAGTTTGTAAAAGTTTATTATTCCGTACAATTAAAAAAAAATCAAAAATATCTTACTTCTAATAAAAAAAGGGAATTTGTTTCTAAAGAATCGGATTTACATTAAAATTTATAAGCATAATTTTTTTTTCTTTTTTTTTCTTCAAAATAATGAATTTTAATTTAGATAAGAAGCAAAATGAATTATATCTAACTTTTTAGTTAAAGCAAAGCTACAAACATCCTTTAAAATAATTTTTAAATGATTTCTACATCTGGAATCCAGGCGGTTTAAAACTGCCACAATTCCCAACGCTATTCCCGATCGTGCTCAGCATTGGCCCTGACACAGACACAAGACAAGACAGTGGTCAGTTGATTTGAGTTTTATTTTCATTCATTTCTATCGCCGTTTTCCGGCTACCCTCGACTCCGAGACTCGACCCAATGCTGCTGCTGCTGCTGGCTGATGCAAACACATCCCATACTTACTCGAACGAGCGAAAATAAATATAAATGAAATATCAATAATACCAAACCAGAAACAAAAGGCAGAAAAAAGAAACAAACAACAACAACAGTCTAGGCTAGCTTCTCAACATAACCACGAATGCGACCCGACGTGTGTCATCTACATTCGAATGCCAGATGGCAACAACAGGTCCGTTTTCCTCACGAGTTTTGAGTTTGTTTTGATCGGAAACACCAACCTTAATTGTAGAAACTGTCCGGGTGATAACAGGGGAAAAAAGCAATCATAGAGCAACTCTTATCTGAACGCGTTGATGAATGACTTCCACTGATTGATTTGAGGTTAATTTTTGGACGATGCAGTTATAGTCAAGCGAAGCATTTTATTCTAATATTCAAACTAGAAAATCGACTTAAGATTTCATTTAAATGATTTCAAACTGACTTAATTGAGGTAGAACTCAATAAGCATCAAGCAAATTTCTTTGAAACAGCTCCTATACAACTGAAGCCGATGTGACGTCACAGTTCAAAACAAACCACCGCCCATCTTGCACACAGACCCAGTTTTCGTGTTGGTGAAGTAGTTGTGAAACAGCAATCCCAGCAGGATCAGCTGACTTAGTCGTAGAGTGTGTGCTCAACAAACGGTGACGATTCAAACCCGAATAGACTTTACCTCCAACGGGCAGCCAATCAGCGCGCAGCTAGCCCACTCAGGGTGCCATTCTCTCGACTTTCGCCTGCCCACTTGGCTCGTATAAAAAGCTGTGCAGCTCTCCCGAACCGATCAGTTTAAGCAACTGACTTATTCAAATCTGTAAGATGAAAACAAGCTAGTTTTCCTTTGGCGTTTGCGAATCTTGCATTCCAAGTTATTCAAAAAATTTTTCTCCTGAAAAAAATTGAAAATTGCACCTGAGAAAAATCACTTGAAGTTCACCCTTCTGGAGAATTTTCAGCTACAAAAGTCCTAGTCCGAGTGTTTTCAAGCTCCAGTGATTGTTTGAAATTTGTTTTGCTCAAATTAATCAAAAATTGAAGAAAAAAGTGAAAAGTGAAAAGTATAAGGTGTCAAGATGCCGCAAGTTATCGAAGTTTACACCCCGTAAGTATTTTTATTTTTATTCATTAAATCTTCAACTAGGAATCCAAAATTCAAATCCTAAAAAATACACCAACGAAATGGAAAAACACACTCCTTGTTGTCATGGGCAGGTAATAACTTGAGCTTATTATCTGCCCCCTTTTCTACTTTGGTGTGGACTTTCTCTTTTATACAGCTCTTAAAAAACGTTTCTTTCCATAAAAAATATTCCTTTCATTTTACTGAACCAAGCTAGGGTTGAAGTTTCCTGAATTTGATCCACACGGTTACACGTGGTTGTTTACAAATCCGATAGTGAAAGAATGAACTTCCAACGTTACTAAAATTGAAAAATACCACGCGCCTCCATGTGTTGCTCTCATCGCGCTTATACACTCAGTAAAATCACGTTATAAGTTTTATTTGAAATGATTGTGACAAAATTATTTTGATTAAAGTAAATATTTTGGAAAACTCAAACTTTTTGTAATTTTGTTATGATTGTTTACATTACTCAAAACTTTTTCGATAGTGTTTTGATGTTTTCACCTATTTGAAATTATGACCTTTTTTGAATTTTTACCTATTTTTTTTTAACAAATTATTTGTGTTTACTCAACAAAAGGTGAAAATTCATTGAAAAAATATTTACGCTTCAAAGCTAAATTTAAACCTTTCAAACCAATGATAATCTTTTTGAAGAACGCGATAAAAATTGACTTCTGAGAAAAATGTTATCAAAGTTTTCTTTTTGCACCGTTTGGTAAAATACGAAAAAAGTGGAGGACATTGAATGTTATAAATTTATTTGATTTTTTTTTCATTGAGATTCGATAGTTCATCAGTTAAAAAAAATTGATTTAATTTAAAACTGATTTATTTTAATATATTTATACTCCATATGATTCTTCATCAGTTTCTAAAACATAGTCATCAAAATGAAATTTTTCTTGAGCTTTTGGTTTTCCGTAGAACTTTTGTGTTGCTTATATTAAGGCGTTTACTTTTCATTGATTTTTTTTTAATTAAGAATGGTAATTATTCAGTTTCAAATTTGAATGAATTTTTGAAAATAGGATTGTTTCGTTTTCAAAATAAAAACTCGGACTATTATATTTATGATTTTTTTTTCTTGCTTTCAGGCTGCCAACCACGCTTGGTTGCACCCCGAAGTTGCGCGGCGTTGTGGCCAAGTCCAGCAATGCCATCCGTAGCGTGCCGGTGGTCAACGGAGACGTTGGGCAACTGTCGCCCAAAATCCGTGCCTTCGTTGAGGAATCGGTTGCCCTGTGCCAACCGGATCGTATCCATATCGTGGACGGGAGCGACAAGGAGAGTGCCGCCCTGTTGAAGGTACTGGAAGCGCAGGGAACCATCCAACCGCTTCCAAAGTACGAGAACTGCTGGTTGGCCCGTACCAATCCGGCCGATGTTGCTCGTGTGGAATCGAAGACGTTTATCTGCACCGAAAAGCGGGAGCAAGCGGTTCCGACTCCGAAGGATGGCGTCAAGGGTACCTTGGGCAATTGGATTTCTCCCGAGGATTACGAGAGCGCTATCCGGTCTCGTTTTCCGGGTTGCATGAAAGGACGTACCATGTATGTGGTTCCGTTTTCGATGGGTCCGATCGACTCGCCGCTGGCCAAGTTCGGCATTGAAATTACGGACTCGGCCTATGTCGTTTGCTCGATGCGAGTTATGACCCGTATGGGCAAAGAGGTGCTGGAGAAGCTGTCAGGAAATTCGGACTTCATCAAGTGCCTTCATTCAGTTGGTACCCCGCTGAATGGAAAGATCGCAATGTCTTCATGGCCATGTGATCCGGAACGCACCATCATCCTCCACAAACCGGCCAACAATGAGATTGTTTCGTATGGTTCCGGTTACGGCGGAAATTCTTTGTTGGGCAAAAAGTGCTTCGCCCTTCGCATTGGCAGTACGATCGCTCAACGGGAGGGTTGGCTTGCCGAGCACATGCTAATCCTCGGTATCACCGATCCCAATGGTGTCAAGAAGTACATTGCTGCTGCTTTTCCTTCTGCTTGTGGAAAAACTAACCTTGCCATGATGAATCCCACCCTGCCGGGTTACAAAATGGAGTGCGTTGGAGACGATATCGCCTGGATGAAGTTCGATTCCAAGGGTCAATTGCGGGCAATCAACCCTGAGAACGGATTCTTCGGTGTTGCTCCAGGTACATCGACTGAGACCAACCCGAATGCCATGGAGACGGTTTACAAGAACACCATATTCACAAACGTCGCTGCAACTTCCGATGGTGGTGTCTTCTGGGAAGGAATGGAGAGTGAACTCGCTCCGGGAGTTGAAATCACTGACTGGTTGGGTCAACCCTGGAAACTTGGAGAATCCAAAACTCCGGCAGCACATCCGAACTCACGGTTTTGTGCTCCCGCAAGCCAATGTCCGATCATTGATCCCGCCTGGGAAGATAACGCAGGAGTGCCTATTTCGGCCATCCTTTTCGGAGGACGCAGACCCGAGGGTGTCCCACTGGTTTATGAAGCAAATTCGTGGGCCCATGGTGTCTTCATCGGATCGGCCATGCGTAGCGAAACCACTGCAGCTGCCGAACACAAGGGAAAAATGATTATGAACGATCCCTTCGCTATGCGACCCTTCTTTGGATATAACTTTGGCCACTATCTGGACCACTGGCTCAGCATGGAGCAACGTGCTGCCGATGCTGGAGGTCACACGCCGAAGATCTTCCACGTCAACTGGTTCCGAAAGGATGCCAACGGCAAGTTCCTTTGGCCAGGTTTCGGTGAAAATTGCCGGGTTCTGGATTGGATTCTTCATCGTATCGATGATCGTGAATGTTATGCTGAAACGCCTATTGGCCGTATCCCTAGTCCCGGGGCGCTGTCCCTGGAAAACCTGTCGAAGCCAGTCAACGAGAAGGAGCTATTTTCGATACCCAAGGAGTTCTGGTTGAAGGAAGTGGAAGAGATCAAGCTATACTATGACAACCAACTGCCGAGCGATCTGCCGCAGGAAATTGCCAAAGAGCTGCACGACCTCAAGTGCCGCATTGAGCGACTTTAAAGAAGAATCGAGCCACATCCGCCTCTACTGGAAAATGACGTATTACACTTAACTAGCTTAACTTATTCTGTAAGATATGTGATAATAACTGCATCGCATCATTGCGTAATAGATCTACATTCTGTTGTAAAGAATAAGCTGACAATACACAGTTTTTTATACATTAAATTTGATTCATTTTGTTTTTTTTTAAATTAAAAATCATCCGAAGCCCAAATGACTAGGAAAATAAAATACGCATTAAAGTCATTGAGTAAACTTCTTGGGTGCACAAAAAAGCTGTAAGAAGATTCTAGTTACGATGATTATAAGCACATTAAGGATAGCACGAAAACATAAAAATTTGGCGTTCTCTATCTCCGAAACGACAGGACCAAATTCTTTAAATTTAGTATCTTTGAGTTATCGAAAGTGTTGTACACAATTATGTTGAATGAAGTTTCTGAAATCGAGGAGGCAGTCATCTCTAAAGCAGCAGTGAAGCTCAAGAACTCCTTTTCTACGGGCCCGGGCGGGTTACCAGCTGCTTTTTTGAAAAGTTTCATGCCTGTTTTGCTGACCCCTATTCGGCCATCTTCCCTCTACTATGGAAGAAAGCTTACATGGTCCCGGTTCATAAAAAAGGAAATAGGAGAAATATTAACAGTTACCGTGGAATCTCTGCTTTATGTTCTATTGCCAAACTATTTGAATTGGTGGTCTTGGATCCTTTTTTCACGTCCTGCAAAAATTACATCTCCAATGATCAGCACGGATTCATGCCCAAACGCTCTACAACAAGTAACTTGCTAACGTTCACTTCTGTTGTGCATGAAAGTTTTGCTGCCAAATCTCAAACTGATGCAATCTATACCGATCTGTCCGCTGCATTCGACAAGGTGAACCATGAGATTGCCATCGGAAAACTCGAACGCCTAGGATTCTGTGGTACGCTACTTGGTTGGTTCCGCAGTTACTTAACCGGTCGTAAATTGATTGTTCGAACGGGTGAAACCTTTTCCAGGCAGTTCCCAGCCACCTCAGGTGTGCCCCAAGGTAGCCATCTAGGACCGATCATTTTCCTAATTTATTTCAACGACGTGTTGTCACTCCTCGACGTCCCCAAACTTCGCTATGCCGATGACCTAAAACTATTTTACACCATAAACGACCATGACGACATAAATTTTCTGCAATGTCAATTTAACCTCTTCGCTGATTGGTGCGACCTTAACTGCCTGCCATTAAACCGCAACAAATGTGCAGTCATCAGCTTTTCTCGTAAGCGGCAACTTTTAATTGCGGAGTACTTCCTAGGAGACGAACCCATCTCAAGTGGGAACGGCGTTAACGATCTTGGCGTAATCTTAGATCAGCGCTTGAAATTCAAGGCACACACCAACTACGTGATTGACAAAGCGTCCAGAAGTCTCGGTTTCATTTTTAGAGTGGCGAAGGACTTCAAGGACGTGAATTGCCTGAAAAGCCTATACTGCAGCATTGTTCGTTCCATCCTTGAATACGCATCAGCTGTCTGGTGTCCCTACTACCAGAACGATGTCGATCGGCTCGAGGCTATTCAGCGGCGATTCTTGCGATTCGCCCTTAGACACCTGAACTGGCAAGACCCTTTTCACTTGCCTAGCTACGAAAATCGATGACGCCTCATAGATATCAATACTCTTCAAGCTCGCAGACAAGCCACACATGCCTCATTCGTCGCGGACCTCCTGACATCGCGAATCAACTGTCCCACGCTACTGGAGGCTATTCCGCTTAATGTACGACCCCGTGGTCTTAGAAATCTGGATCATTCCCTTTCGAATGAACAATTACGGAGCTAACAGCACCCTCTTCGGCGCAATGAGATCGTCGAACCGTTTCTCGGTGCAATTTGACTTCGACGTTTCGAGGGATATTTTCCGAAGAAAAGTGATACGGGTCTTGAGAAACCCATAGTTAGACTCAATGTTATGTTTTTAATTTTAATTTTAAGTAATCATTTGGATCAACATGTGATCCGTTGATAAGAAATAAATAACAAATAACAAATATATGTTTGAGTATTTAACAGTTTTCTATAAGAATCCTTATGTTTTAAAACTGTGAGGAGTCATTCGTGACAGCAATTCATTGATTTCATCGGAATCTGCATATGTATTAAATTTGATTAGATTTTTTTTGAATTTTTTACAGTAAAAATTGATTTTGTATGGCAAACTCTCTTCACACTGTTTTGTAAAGTGGGAGTGCAATAAGGTTTTTTTTTCGTATTTCCATTGATTATTAACAGAGGCCCATTATTTTCCAAGAGAAGAGGGACCTTCTGTCAATATGTGAGTCATATCTTTATGTAAAATTTTTGTTGTTTACATATATCGCATTATATCGTATCAGAAACGAATATTTAAGGCGTTTACAATGGTGTTGTGAATCGCAATGCATGCATAGTAAAAAGATCGTATAAAATTCAATGCTTAAGCCACTTCAATACCTAAAGTTAAACGAAAATTGAACCAACCTTTGATCGGTGATGATATTCAGTTAGTTTAGTTAGTTTTTGATACGACTGAAAAACATTCTTCAACGCCAATATCAACGAACTAGGGATTTTTTGAAATTTATTTATTGCGACCTTTAAAAAGATATCAAACGTCGTTTAAATTTTATTCGTAATGAAAATTGTGCAAAAGCAGTAGAGGACATAAAACCCTACTCAAAGCCATTTCGGAAATTAACTAAAATTCTGAAAAAGCCCCAGAAGCCAATTCCTACTTTGAAAGATGGAGGTATACTTCTTTTAACTAAAGCTTAGTTCTTTTAGAAATGGGACACTTTCTTTTGCTAATAGCTCGTTTACTAGTTATCGGACATTCAAAATTTTAGCAGCATTTTGTTGCCTGTAAAATGTACTATCCGACCTATTATTTTCAAAATTTAAAAATTACGCGTTTTTGAGATATTTACGATGCAAGAGAAAAAGGAAAAAATAATTTTGCACAGTTTCGTTCAAAATCCATCATAATCAAATTGATAGCTGACAAAACCGTCGAATATTCGAAAAATTACTGTATGTGAGAGGTGGAAAAGTTGCAAATACTGTCAAAAATGTCCACAAAGTTCAAATCAAGCATTGGAGTGAAGCATATGATCGGCAACTTCGGCTAAGGGTCATCAGGGAATCAAGTCTCATACCAGCATTTTTAATTTTCAAAAAGCGAAAAACTAAGAGTAGATCGCTGAAATTCGAAAAAAAATATTCTCCGATAAGCTGAAAGTGCTGCATGGTAATGAGTCATTCAAACCACACCTCAAACACTAAATTTTTGCTAGTTCCAGCCCTCGTAAGCTGTATAGCCGGTACCGAGGCTATGCGACAGATGATTTCTGATGAACGAAAAAACTTATGAAAAACCCTATTTTAAACAAATTCTAGCGTTTGAATCCTATACCATGTCTGCTCGTGGCAAGGCCCCGAGTATATTAAAGTATGTATTTGCCGGTTTTTTTTGTATAAAATATTATGATTTGCCAAAATTCTACTCCTGTGGAAAGAAATATCAATATTCAAAACGAAAACCATTGTTTTTGTTGTTTTTTTTTAAGCCTAAAAAGAGTAATCTACCCTTCCCTTCGCAAACTTCGATCCATACTAACCGATTATACATTTAAGTTTAATCTCATGATGGTTTTACTTCGTTATTGCCAGATTTTGCCAGCAGAAATTCCATTAAAAACGCTCAAAAAGTGGCTCAAAAATAATCAAATTTGTTAATTTCGAAACATCTGTATCCACTAAATTTCTCTCAGTTTCTTTTAAAAGAGAAGTATTGGTCCGAAAAGTAGCAGAATTTGAAGGAAGAGGATTAAACCACCTAAAATACAGAATAGACGCAGTATTAGTTAAAAAACTGATCAATATCATGACAGAAAAAAGTGTGCGCTAGCTGATGGGAGGTACCAAGAATAAAGTAGTATTTATTCTTACAAAAAAACGATAAATAATTTTTTTCAAATTTTTTTATGAATTATCATAAAATAACCTTCATTCGCTTCATACAAAGTTTTTAGATCAAACGAAAGGTTTTTAAGATACACGCATTCGTAACTGTCCCATTTCTAAAAGAACTAAGCTTTAACACAGAAAAAGCTCAAAAAATAGCCCAACAGTTTGAGTCTGCTCATGATTTTAATTTAAACGTTGTAAGTCCAATTGATGCTCAAATTTCCCTAGAATTTGATGATATTCTTTCTAAACAAAATTTATTTGAAAGTTCATGTGAGACAAATATTGATGAACTTAAATTGATTTTCAAAAACTTTAAAAATATGAAAGCTCTGGGGGAAGATGGCATTTTCTATATTCTTATTAAAAAGTTGCCTGGAAGCACTTTAAATTTTTTAGTTAGAATCTTCAATAAATGTTTTCACTTGGCTTATTTTCCCAATAAATGGAAAAAATGCCAAAGTAACTTCAATTTTAAAACCTGGAAAAAGTGCTTCAGAGCCTTCAAGTTATCGACCAATTAGTTCGCTTCCTTCTTTTAGTAAACTATTTGAGAGAGTTATTTTGAATAGAATGATCATTCACATTAATCAGAATTCTATTTTCCTGATGAACAATTTGGTTTTCGTCATGGACATTCTACTACACATCAACTTTTGAGTGTAACTAATATGATCAACGCTAGCAAATCTGAAGTTTATTCAACTAGTGTTGCTCTTCTTGAAATTGAAAAAGCTTTTGACAGTGTTTGGCACAAAGGTTTAGTAACTAAATTAGCTCGATTTAATTTTCCTGTATATCTCACCAAAATTATTCAAAATTACTTGACTAGCCGAACATTGCAAGTAAGCTGCCGAAATTCATGCTCTGAAAGGACACCCATTAGAGCTGGTGTCCCTCAGGGTAGTATACTTGGGCCAATTTTATACAATATTTTTACTTCTGATCTTGCTGATGTACCAGAAGGAAAGGGTAGAAGATTGTTTGCTGATGATACTTGCTTTCAGCCAAAGGTCGAAATTTACGGGTGGTACGCAGTAGATTGCAACAAAATTTAAATTCCTTTTTGAATTACTTGAAAATGTGGAAAATTTATCCTAACGCTTCTGAAACTCAACTTATTTTATTTCCCCATAAGCCAAAAGCTGAATTTTTAAAACCAAATGAAAATTCCATAACTTTTAATGGGGTTTCATTAGAATGGTCTGATCACGTGAAGTACTTGGGACTCACACTTGATCGGAATCTTATTTTTTTTAAATCACATTGAAGATATTCAATCTAAATGTAATAAATATACTTAATCTCTTTATACTCTCATCAAGAGAAAACGCCGACTTTGCCTGAAGAATAAGATGCTTAGTTACAAGCAGTTGTTCCGACCAGCGATAATATTTGCGGTTCCGATTTAGTCTAACTGTTTAGTCTAACTGCTGCGCGACGAGGAAGAAAGCCATCCAGAGGATTCAGAACAGGGTTCTGGAAATGATTTTGCGGCTTAATTCGATAACAACTAACACGGACGTCTCTTTTTTTGGACCACGATCCAAAACTTGACACCCAGGGCCGGGGCAATATTTCTCGGGGGGCCCTATGATTCAATTTTTTTTTCAAATGCTATCCTAGAGAATACAAAACATTTTAAACGTATTAAAGAACTGGAGATGAGTTCGGTATACTGTCTGGTATCTTCAAATAATAATTTTTAATTGGAATTGATTGGAGCTCCAAAATGCAAAATTTAATTGTTATTTTTTTAATACTCTTATCACCATTTGAAATTCTTTGAAAAATGTCCAGATAGATATTTTAAGTGATTTTCATTTCATCATTGATCGCCTGTTTGTGCTTTATCGCGAAATATTTACCAAATGACAATTGGAAAGTATCATGAAGATTAAAAATATAGAATATAAAATAAATAAAATGATTAAACTCTGATTCCACAGAGATACAGATGAAAGAGTTTAAGAATCCAAAACTAAAAATCAGGTTATATTTAGAGCCACAATTCAGTATCTCAAATCTAAATCATAATTTGAAATCAAGTTTTGAGAAACAAAGAAGAAATTACACCAAATATGAATTTCAATTCTATATCTTTAAAATACAAAAAAATCTTTTGATGAGATGTTTATTAATATGATTCTCATCAGAATAAAAAAAATTGTTATCAAAATGTTATTCTAAATGTGATGAAAGTTTCATTCGATGCCCTTAAAGCCAAAAGGGTATCAAAGCAAAAATGATCGATTTAAAAAAAATTAGAATAGAAGCGAGAATGAGTTTAGCAGCTTTAACAAAGATCCCGAGGTCTCAAAATTCAGAAAAACCATGAAAATGAACTTGAACTTAAGAAACAACATAAGACTTTAAAATTTAAATGAATTGTTTCTGTAAAAAGATAAGATTAAAAACATAGTAATATTCATAGTAAGAGCAACTCAACTATGAGATCGTTTTTATT
This sequence comes from Uranotaenia lowii, assembly GCF_029784155.1. Lineage (NCBI taxonomy): Eukaryota > Metazoa > Arthropoda > Insecta > Diptera > Culicidae > Uranotaenia > Uranotaenia lowii. The sequence goes on along the minus strand of NC_073693.1, from coordinate 223,728,699 downwards.
ATAATTTGAGAATGATCATTTGGAAAATGATATGCTTAATTCAGGATATTTACTTTTGTTAAATCAGTTGAAAATGATTCAATACGAATTTCAAGTCTAAGACAGAAATTGGGATGGAAATTCAATGAAGAAACTCAATAAGCTGCTTTTTCAGTGCAGTAACCATTACTTGGAAAGTTAACGTAATAATAAACATTATTATTGTGCAAGACGTTTATATGTAATCAAAATGTGGAGATGTTTTTCATTATTTTACCTGTTCTGTACAGAATATCCTGACTGACATGTTTCGATGAAAAAAAAATGAAAATTTGAGATGTTTTGCCTCATATTTATTTTTAATTTATGTCGAATTTTTTTCGAATTCAAATTACATTATTTTTGTCCAAATTTTGGGCTGAAAATTTTGAAATTCAATACAAAGATTTTGATATTCTCAGCCCACAAAATGTGAAAGATCTCTTTCACTGCTTACTCTAGGGGGCCCCTTTAACTTATGTTAAAGAAAAACATTCTAGATATTAATCGGGGGCTCCTTTCGTTCTTATATTTCAAGTTTTCATCCCGATTTTCTAGTTTTGATTTCTTTTCTTAGATTTGAAGAAGTATGATTAAAGTAATGTTAAAACTTTTCCTTTCCCGGGGCAATTGCCCCTTTTGCCCCCCCCCCCCCTTAATCCAGCCTTGTTGACACCTAAATCAATTACCTTAACTGTAAAACTCCCATTTGCCAATTTTCATTACAACCCTATGGACAATCAAGAGAATATCGCAAAAACAGTGAACAGATAATATGGATGATCCCTTTTGCTAACCCTTGATTCAAAATTTGAAATCTGGAAGCAATAGAGCGTCCCTCAAAATTTCTATGAGGAAATTCTCATCTCAATCCAATGAAGAATAACGGCAATATCGCAAAAACATTGAAAGATTGCTATCACTTTCTCTGTCGTCTGCTACAAAATTTGAAATCAGGAATCAATTGACCGTGCCAAAAACAACCCTGAGTAGGCATTTTTGTCTCGATGCTGTCGTATTCTTTCCAAGAAGCTTCCGAACAACTTCCATTCAGAACTTAACACTCGCGTCCGTTGCCTCTAAAATTCGCCAATAAACTGACTCTAGATCTATAACCGTTTTTTCTCTCCCTTTTTTCTCTTCTGTCAATTCTGAAAAGGCTTTTTAGACACGCTTAGATAATAACATTCAATAGAAAGAATTACTCAGAGTATATTATACGTTATTTTAATCTATTCATTTCTGCTATTCATCTGTATCCTACAATCCCCTTCGCCCCTACTCTTTAAAGGTATGGATACTTGATGGATAAGATAAAACGTAAAGACAAATTGTTATGTAAAAAAAATCATTATCTTCCACGTATCATAAAAATTTTGAAAACATTTTCCTATTTTTCAATGCATACTCTCGAAACAAAGTTCCGATCATCAATAAATTTAACCAATATGGTTTAATTCAAAGTTCACGCTCAGATAGTGTAAGTGCGCTAAATGACTTATTTTTTTCCTCTTTTTTTTCAATCCAGCTTTGTTCAACTGTTATCCCAATAACAATGCTCAATGAGCTGCAGGGTGCACAATTTTCAAAATCTTCAATAATAAAAGGGTTTTTTTAATATGTATATGAAATAATTAAGTTTTGATATTTTTTATTTATTTCTATAGAAATTTTTTTTTATTTATCAAATACAATAAACACAATAAACAAGATTGTCATCATTATTATTTGTTTTATTTTAATATTTTTTAAGACTTCGGGGACCACAGCTTCATTACATCCTGATATAAATATTTATTCTATGTAGTTAACGAAACTTTTTTTTTTTCTTACGAATCAAAACTGAAATTTATTTATATTTTAAATAAATTCACTTCTAATCTAAGTTAGATAAACATATAGTTTCTAAAGTTCATTATCATATTCATATTTTTTAACTTATTTTTTCATTTTCGTTCTTGGTATTGATAATTTAAATTTTATAATAAACTTACTCCAAAATTTTAAAGTTATGTTTATACATATTTCATTCAAAAAATCAGCCAATAATTTACACATATCTAATTAAAACGTTTTATTCCAATTTTGAAATCTATTAGGTATAGGTACTAGAAAATAAAATTATTATCTCAGATTAACGCATTAGTTGAAAAATTATTAATTAACAAATTCAAACATGTTTTTTAGAAAGGTCAATTTAATTTTACATTCCTTTTCTTATTTTTTTTTAATGAATCATCTTTTTTTTTCAATCCACTTCCTCAATCTAAAACTTTATTCATATTTCAATTTCACCTTCCCATCGAAGTTAAATAATACTGATATTTTTGTTGAATTCATTTATTTTTGCTATATTACTTTTATTTTATTTATTGACTTTTATTTTGAGACCTAGTTAGTCGGAGGAATTATTCATAAACAAATTTAATTTTTTTACAACCCTTTTCTCATTTTTCTTTCATGAATCATCATTTTAATTATTTTCAATCTACTTCCTCAATCTGAAATATTCATTCATTATTCTCGTTCACTTCCCATCTAAATTAAATAATACTGGCATTTCATAGTCGGATATATTATTCATAAACAAATTAAAACATTGTTTCTTTTTTTAAAGGTCAATTTAACTTTACAAACCATTTCTTATTTTTGATTAATGAATCATCATTTTATTTTTTTTTTCAATTTACTTCCTCAATCTAAATATTTATGCATTATGCTATTTCACCTTTCTATCGAAGTTAAATAATACTGTCAATTTTGTTGAGTTCATTTATTTTACAAAAATACTGTTATTTTATTTATTGAATTTTATTTTGAGATATGCCGTCCTATCGAAGCTCTCAAGTCTTGTTTTTTTTTCTCTCAAAAAAATCCGAAACAAAATCATTAATATTTTAAATTTATTCGCCAGGCTTTACTATCAAAAGCATATAGCATTTTTCACGTTATGTCTCTGTCCAAAACTTTTGACACTAATCTCATTACTCGTTAAACAAATTGAAACATATTTTTCAAAACTCCAATGAAATCTAAAAGGTTTATTTTTCATTTATTTTTGTTTTTTCATGAATCGTATTGTTTTATTTTGTTTTTTTTTTCAAGATATTTTGTTATCAAAATAGTTGATTAATTATTCAAATCCGCCTTCCCATCAGAGTCAAATAATATCTACTTAGAGGCATGTTTCCTCTATGTTTCACACATTCTATCGTTTATTTATTTATTTTTTTTTTGTTGTTGAGATCTCATGTTGGAAATCAATCATTACTGGGTTCGGAATCATAAGACACACTTTCTTTTAATTTCGCAACATCTGTATCTTTCACAACATCACGAATCATACGGACCTTTTTTGAGTTTTAGAAAAGAGCTTTTTTTGCTCAATTTTTGATATACATTGTTCATTATATTATTTTATGAAATTGGATTTTAGAATTCCAAACTGTCAAATCAATTTGCATTTTTATTAGAGTACTTTCATTTTACTATAAAAAATTTCCTATTTATTTTCACACAAATCGCACGTACAATTTCACAAGAATCTTTTCAATATCAATTTTATTATGTTTTATTTCAAAAAATGTTTTTACAAGAAATTTTTTTTATATTTTTGGTTTTTTTTTTTAAACAATTGATGGAATGTAAAAATTCCATTTTTTTACATAAAACTATCATATCAATTGCTTCTGTCCAAAAAGGAAACTCGAATTTTCACAGATTTTTTTGAGAATCTTTCTTAACATTACACTGTTCTTCATCACATTTTTACACTGAGATCCAATTTATTTAATTGATCATTGTCTGCTACGAAATCATAAGATAAACAATTTTTCCTTATTTTGCACTTTTGATTTTGACCTAATTTTTTTTTCGATTAACTCCAATGTTTTCGCTTTTTTTTCGAACAAGTTTTTCGAGTAACTTTTCTGTTCCCTTGGAATTCATTTCCCACATTCTTAAAAAGGCATTATTCAGAGAAACCTAAGAAGCATTTCTTAATTAAATATAATCTCTATTTCATTTTACTTTTATCACAATTGCTGGAAATACTTGTTTTTCCTTTCTGTTCTTTTTTTTTTTTTTTGAAGAATTTCGCCTTCTCATCGAAATCCGTTACATTTATTATTGAACTTCGCCTTCTCATCGAAGTCAATTATTGTTTACTAAGAACTTCGCCTTCCCATCGAAGTCCATTACATTCTGATTCATTATTTTCTTTATTTATTTACTTTTTTTCATTTTTTTTTTATCAATGGCAACAAAAAACAACTTTTGAGAACTTCACCTTCCCATCGAAGCCCCATTCTAAGCTAATTATTGTTATTATCCTTTTTTTCCAATCAATCATTTAGGATCTTCGCCTTCTCATCGAAGTCCCATTCTAGGCTAATCATTGTTATTATTATTATTTTTTCAATCTATCATTCAGGATCTTCGCCTTCTCATCGAAGTCCTGTTTCTGAAAAAGCTTCTTAGATTTCTCTTCCTTTTTATTTTCTTCGCAAATCTTTTTTCGGAAATCAGATTCCTAAATTCACAATTTCATTCAATTTTCACACTTGCCTTCGTTCAGAAGGCGCTCACTGATCCGAGGAGTCTCGACTGCGCCAATGTCGTATTCTTTCCAAGAAGCTTCCGAACAACTTCCATTCAGAACTTAACACTCGCGTCCGTTGCCTCTAAAATTCGCCAATAAACTGACTCTAGATCTATAACCGTTTTTTCTCTCCCTTTTTTCTCTTCTGTCAATTCTGAAAAGGCTTTTTAGACACGCTTAGATAATAACATTTAATAGAAAGAATTACTCAGAGTATATTATACGTTATTTTAATCTATTCATTTCTGCTATTCATCTGTATCCTACAGATGCGATTGGCGATTTGCAGTTCCAAACGACGTTCAGAGGGCACTTCGATCAAAATGATGATATTGTGGGTGAAAACGTCATTTCGCGTACTATTTTTCCAAAACAAAACGGAAAATTTGAATATTTCGGTGTTTGATGCAGTATTTATCCCGATTGGATTGGAGAAAACGGTAAGAAAATGTGTTCCACACAATCGTTTATACTTTCAAAACCCGTCTATTAATCGATATGAATTATTTTTTAGTTTTACGGAAACAGCTGTGTGGCACCAACGCTTTACCGTTTTTTCAGGTGGAAAACATCTGAACTCGGCCGTGCTTTGGCAAATGCGAATACCGCTTATTCGGCCTGTGCTGCTTACAACAAACCGAAACAAACGTATCGCCGAAATTTTGATGAAAAATCACCTCCTCACTACCGAAAATAGGTGCAGAGTATGCATAGAAAACCTTAGATCAACGAAGTTTCGTACGAGCAAAATCTGAACAATAGTATCAATGATGATTTATCATCAAAACTTGGTAGCTCTGTACTGCTCGATGGGAGTTTGTGTCCATGTTCAAGCAATGAGCGGGATGAAGTAACGAGTGATATTGCTGAATAAGATTGGGGAGATATACCTGGCAACTTACAGATCACGAAGAAATTAATAAACACGGAATGAAAAAATCTTTTCAGATTTCTAATGATTATTTTGAATATCGGATACTTAAATATGGACTGGGCGGCCGACACTTGCGCTGCTGTTTGTGCACAAAAATTTTGAAAATAATGTTTCCCCGAGAAAGCATTCGACAACGAATTGAACGAATCAATTGCAAAAGCTCAGATCCAAGTTGAACGAATAATGCAGCGTAAAAAAATTTCAAGATTCTTCAAGACATGCTATTTTTTAGCATTTTGAGTGTTGTGGACGATTTATGTTGAAGAATTTAATTGTTATTAATAAATGTTATCATAAATGTTTATTTTGAATTCTCTTGATTACAAATCTTCGAAAGTGTACAATAAAAGCATTTGAATTTCTTCAAAAAATTAAATAAAAAACAGTTACAAGTTGTAACTTTGAGGCTACCGTAATTTCGAATAATAAACTTAAACTTAAACTTAAACTTATTTTTTACATGCATTCATATGGCACACCATGGCGCTGTTTTTTTTGTTCATATTTGCTCGAGTAGTATCAGTGCAATACATACCATTAGATTGGGTTTAACCTTACCGATACAAAAATAGCAAATGGTATGTTTGCACTTTCCAGTTCCAGCTTTGCAACTACAGCTTAAAATCCATGAAGAAATAAAGTGTCTGAGTTTAAGTTGAATGTGATGTGATGAGGCACAGCGTTCGGATGTGATGTTTGTGTAACATATCCTGTCAGCTTTTCAAATTTATCCGTTTTCTCACGGTAAACGACTAAAAGTACGTAATTGGCTTCAAAAACTGCGGACCCTTCCCGGATTGGCCGGGCCGAATCTTCAACGTAGTCAAGCACACCTACCAGGTCGGTTTCTATACGAATAGTTTCGCCTTGGTTCATTCTTATAAACTCACAAATGTTTTTTATTAAAACATTACAGAAAAACTAAATTTTTTTATGCAAAAACCATCAGGACTAGTAAATCGAAGATTTTCTTACCCAATTCTGCCATTTTTACTGTTCGAAATTTGTCAGTTTTCGCAAAAATCACAATTTTGGAAACAACTCCCATTGACTGATGTGTTAAAAATCAGCTATCATCACCCTTTTGTTAGTTCCGTAACTGAAATCTAGTTAGCGCTGCATGTCAAATAGTTTTGCTGCAAATCGCCAATACAAACTCACCTAATTATTGTAAAAACAGATTAAACAGTTAATATGGATGATCCTCTTTTTTGTCGTTTGGTACAAATATTGAAATCAGAAATTTTGCTGAAATCAGCTGAAATACATTACTCGTCGCTCGAGATTTACCTTCTTAGTGAATCAACCGCCAAAGCTATCCAAAGTTGACGTAATTTGTAACATTTTGGCATCTTTAAATTTAAAAGCACGAACTATTATTTTTTTTTTATTTACATAGTATTCCGTCTCACGACATAACTTGACGAACATAATTCCTAAAATTCACTCGGTTCATAGCAACCGTTCTCCAATTTCTCGGGCACCCCACGTTCGCCAGATCACGCTCCACTTGGTCTAACCACCTCGCTCGTTGCGCCCCCGCTCGTCTTGTTCCTACCGGATTCGTAGCGAACACCTGTTTTGCAGGACAGTCGTCCGGCATTCTCGCAACATGTCCCGCCCAGCGTATCCGGCCAGCCTTCACCACCTTCTGGATACTGGGTTCGCCGTAGAGGCGCGCGAGCTCGTGGTTCATCCTTCGCCTCCACACTCCGTTCTCCTGTACGCCGCCAAAGATGGTTCTTAACACTCGTCGCTCGAATACTCCGAGTGTACGCAGGTCCTCCTCGAGCAATATCCATGTCTCGTGCCCGTAGAGAACAACCGGTCTAATGAGCGTCATATACAGGTTACACTTCGTGCGAGGGCTAAGTCTTCTCGACCGCAGTTGCTTGTGGAGTCCATAGTAGGCACGACTTCCGCTGATAATTCGCCTCCGGATCTCACGGCTGGTGTCATTGTCTGCGGTCACCAGTGAGCCGAGATAGACAAAGTCTTCGACTATCTCCAGCTCGTCGCCGTCGATCGTGACCTTGTTATTACTGGACAAGCGGGTTCGGTCGGTCTCGGATCCGCAGGCCAGCATATACTTCGTCTTGGCGTATTGATCATCAACCCAATCCTTGCTGCTTCGCGTTTCAGTTTGCGGTAGATCTCCTCCACCGCCGCAGATGATCTGCCGACTATATCAATGTCATCGGCAAAGCAGATAAGTTGACTGGATCTGTTGAAAATCGTGCCCCGCATTTCGCCCACCGCTCGTCGAATAACACCTTCTAGCGCCACGTTGAACATCATGCAGGATAGACCATCACCTTGTCGAAGCCCCCTGCGCGATTCGAATGAACTCGACAATTCACCCGAAATCCGCACACAGCACTGCGTTCCATCCATCGTCGCCTTGATCAGTCTAATCAGCTTCCCGGAAAAGCCGTTCTCGTCCATGATTTTTCATAGCTCGTTACGGTCGATCGTGTCGTATGCGGCTTTGAAGTCGATGAATAGATGATGCGTAGGGACTTGGTGTTCACGGCATTTTTGGAGGATTTGCCGCAATGTGAATATCTGGTCCGTCGTAGACCGTCCCTCCATGAAGCCGGCCTGATGACTTCCCACGAATCTGTTTGCTTGTGGCGTTAGGCGGCGGAGTAGGATTCGGGACAACACTTTGTAGGCGGCATTGAGGACAGTGATCGCTCGGTAGTTCTCACAGTCCAATTTGTCGCCCTTCTTGTAGATGGGGCATATTACCCCTTCCTTCCACTCCTCCGGTAGCTGTTCTATGTCCCAGATCCGGATTATCAACCGGTGTAGGCAATCGGCCAACCTGTCCGGGCCCATTTTGATGAGTTCAGCTGCGATGCCATCCTTCCCAGCCGACTTGTTTCTATTCAGCTGGCGAATGGCTTCCTTAACTTCACTCGTCGTTGGGAGTGGCTCCTCTTCGTCGTTGGCTACGCCGGCGATGTACCTTTCCCCACCGTCTTGATCTCCTGCATGTGCGCCGTTCAGGTGTTCATCGAAGTGCTGCTTCCACCTTTTGATCACCTCACGATTGTCCGTCAGGATACCCCCGTCCTTATCCCGGCACATTTCGGCTTGCGGCACGAAGCCTTTGCGGGATGCGTTGAGTTTCTGATAGAACTTTCGTGTTTCTTGGGAACGATGCAGCTGCTCCAGCTCCTCGAGCTCCTCCTCCTCCAGGCGGCGCTTTTTCTCCTGGAAAAGTCGAACTCGCTGCCTCTTCCGCTGTCGGTGATTTTCCACATTTCGACGGGTGCCTCTTTGCACTACTGCCGCCCGCGCGGCATTCTCTTCGTCCATCACCCTCCTACACTCCTCGTCGAACCAGTCGTTCCGTCGAGATCGCTCCACATAACCGATGACGTTCACCGCAGCACTGTTGATGGCTGTTTTGATGGTATCCCAACAGTCCTCGAGAGGGGCTTCGTCAAGCTCGCCCTCTGCCGGCAGCGCTGCTTCGACCGATTGCGTGTAGTCTGCCGCGACCTCAGGTTGCTTCAGTCGCGCGATATTTAATCGAGGCGGGCGCCGGTTTCGCGTGTTGTTCACTACGGAGAGTTTTGGGCGCATCTTCACCATCACCAGATAATGGTCCGACTCGATGTTGGCGCCCCGACAGGATCTGACGTCGATGATGTCTGAGAAGTGCCGGCTGTCGATCAAAACGTGGTCGATCTGTGATTGAGTTTGGTACGGTGATCTCCAGGTGTACTTGTGTGGGAGGCGGTGCTGAAAAAAGGTACTACGTACGGCCATTCGTTTGGAGGCGGCGAAATCAATGAGTCTGAGGCCGTTTTCATTGGTCAGCTGGTGCGCGCTGAACCTTCCAATTGTCGGTTTAAATTCCTCCTCCTGGCCGACCTGAGCATTGAAATCCCCGATGACGATCTTGATATCATGTTTTGGCCAACGGTCGTATTCACGTTCCAGCTGCGCGTAGAATTCGTCTTTGTCGTCACCGGTACTTCCGAGGTGAGGGCTGTGCACGTTGATGATGCTGATGTTGAAGAACCGGCCCTTGATTCTCAACCGGCACATTCGTGAGTTGATCGGCCACCACCCGATCACGCGCTTTTGCATCTTTCCCATCACTATAAAAGCTGTTCCAAGCTCGTGTGTGTTGCCGCAGCTCTGGTAGATGGCACGACCATCTGGATACGTTCGTACCGTTGAGCCCTTCCAGCATACCTCCTGCAGCGCTACGATGTCGAATTTGCGGCTCTTCAATTCGTTGGAGAGCACGTGGGTACTGCCCACAAAATTTAGAGATCGGCAGTTCCATGTTCCAAGTTTCCAATCGCTAGTCCCTTTTCGTCGCGTAGGTCTTTGCCGATTTCCATCCGAAATTTGTTGTTCGTTATTCGTTGCTTATGTTTTTTAGTAGTCACAGGCTCGCAAGGCCCGCAGCTAACCCCACTATCTCGCAGGAGGACCGTCGTGATGTTGCTGTTTTGGGTCCCGAACACCACCAGGACGTTGTTGCACTCCGCACGCCGCCCCTAATATGGAGAACAGACGCGTGCGAAGCCCCCTAACTCATTCTGCATGCGACCAAAGCATCCACCGGGGTTGGGTACCCGATCTCCGCTAAGGTTGCTCGCACCCCAGCTAGTACCACGGGGAGGTAGAGAATCGGAGTTGCAGACAAGAGGTGATATGACCACTACCCGAAGGTTGGGTGTATGGGGTCTCGAGTTGCACATTGTCTACTTCACTAGCCAAAAAGCACGAACTATAGTATTTTTGACGTCTATTCAAAGGTAGCTGTTTTTTTAAAACTTTTTATCAATCTGAATTTTCTGAGACGATTCTAGCAACTAAATTCAACTTTGTACTGGATTTTGAGTTTGTTAACGCAAGGTTATTGCAATAAAAAGGTGCAATTCATACCGATTCTAGTGATGTAGGTAACTACATTGGCAATGCGGTGCTTAACAAAAATATGTTAAATAAAACAGAGAAGTAGTTTCTTAATTTCGAAAAGTCAGCACAAATTTTGCTTGGCAGACGGTTGTAGTGGGTGGTAATATCTCAAAGCCAAAGGAAACGAAAAAACACACAAGCATTAGCGCAATATTTTTGGATTTACTTTCAAAAAAATATTTATTATTTTTGGTCAAGCATTGCACCGCCTAATTACATCACTAGAATCGGTATGAAATTGCCTTTCTTGTGCATCTAGTTTTATGTGGTTTTATTGTCTAAATCTTTTGTTGACATTCAGGTATCAGGTTTAAATTTCTAAAGACCTTTGAACACTCGTCAAGAATTCTGTGTGTCGTGTTTTCTAAATCTAAAGATGCCAAAATGTTACAAATTACAACTTTCTAATTAACTTTTCAAAAATGTTCTACTGTGGTTGGAAAAGCTTTGAAAGTTAATTCGTTTAAAAGTACGGTTTTTACGCTACTGTTTTACATTTTTTGTGGCTATATTCTTAAGAAACTAAAATAAAAATTCCCATTTGTGTAACATATAGCTTCTAAATTAAGCTTACTCAGGCACTCAGTGATTTTTTTTCGAGCTCTCAATAACTGACTTGCAGCCATTTTCCAGAAGCATGTTTTTTCGGATTTTTTTCTTAGACTTTGAATAATTTTAAAATAAATGATTATAGCTGAATATAGTCTTTGGATCTTATTTGAGTCACGTTACAGGCTTTGCATAACTAGAAATTTTTTGAAAATCGGTTGAGAAACAAGAGAGTTTTAGCGGAAAAAATTTTAGGGGTCATTTGACTCCCGGCGGTATAAATAGGTATGAACAAATTGTCGATGTGTTTAGTGTTAAATAAGAGACAAAGTGAATTTATAATTTTAAGAACAGTCTATAGCTACTGTTTTAAATTATGTCGTTCCAGCTTTTATGGGTTGTGGCATCATTTCGACACTAAAAACATTATCGAAAAGTGCTACTTTTCAGCACTGAATTCAGTTTCTAAAAGTACACGACCTACTTGATGATAAATTTTCAGTCGTTGGCATGGCCGTCCATATGTTGTTATTTGTTGCCAAGTGCTTCGTGTGGATTAATTAATAAATTTTCAAGGGAATTTTTTCATAAAATTCCCTTGTCCAATTTCATCAACTGAACCGTTTACACACTTACATCAAATTTTTCTTTCGATAATTTTAGAAATACCATTATGGAAAGTGGGCTTGTGATAGAGCTCAGTTGGCAAGTCAGTTGCGTCCTGAGCCGATGTCCGTGAAATCACAGTTGTACCGGATAAGTTTTCCAATGACTGTCCGCCAACTGCATGTTTGATATAGGTAGCGAATGACATAAAGATGTTAAAACGACTATAATCATATTGATGATGATATTAGCTTAAGGTTGCCAGAATTTTTTTCACTACCATCCGGGCCTAGCAATTCCGGGCATTTTTTCAAAAAAACCTGGCAAAATCCGGGCATGGATTTCAATTTTTCAAATCCAAAAACAGGGCAAAAACCGGGCAAAATTTAGTTGTTTTTATATATAAAAGCAAAGAAAAAATGCAAAAAAATCGAAATTAATATTTTATACTGTTTTGTTGAGAGAACGTATCGGTCGTGTTTTTTACCCGCTGCCAATATTTATTGAATTTCATCGTGATATCCAATTAATTACCTTCTGTAATTATCGCCGGTCCGTTCTCTGTAGTGCATATTACGGAAATATTGTTCAATCCTACTGTTCACCCGTTGAAAATCAGTGAAATTTGTATTTCTTAAGTGCTCGACCGACCGGCGCAACCATTTTGATAGCCGCGCTCTATTCGAAAACTTGGCTTTGTTTATATGCTTGTTTTCGCGCTCACACAGCTTTGTTGAAGCGAACTGTTTCAATTATGCGTGGAAAATGTGATGGTACTCCCTGCTTCGGCTCATCTCGAGGTGGAAAAATCGACTGCTTCAAGTGCCATAAATCATTCCATCCGAAATGTTCTGGCCTCACTAGCGCCCAGCACAAACAACTGAAGGATAGTCCTGGTTCACTCTGGCTGTGCATTTTTTGCCGGAGAATGAACGACTCCCCGGAATTCTCAACTAACTCCACTCCAAGCTCGACCCTAGACCTGATCCTTCAGCGCATTACCTCTATTTTGAAGCTAGTCGGGCTTCAAATCGACGTTTCCCGGTCCATTTGCCGAGCGATCAATAACGACATCCCGCGCCGCAGCTGCCCAGGCCAATTTCTCGAACGCCGGAATCCTACATCCACCAGCGACAATGGGAGAGAATTTCTCGACGAACTCGACCGAATGCAGTTCGAGTTCACTAATGTGTTCCATTCCTTTCTCGGCCCATCCAACCTCGAATCCAACAACAACAACAACAACAACAACAAACGAGATAGAACATCCAGCGCCAGCTCCGTTCATCCCAGCGACAAAAGACTGAGAGTTGACGTTTCAGTTGGCACATCTGATCATCCAGACATTACAATACATTCCGTTTCAGATTCCTGTGATGATATTGCCAACCATGTACCTGCCCCTCCGTCATCTAGCGCATCTGTTTTCGCCACTACCGTTGCCAGCTCATCAGAACTCATCACTGCTCCTATCATCACCAACGCCACCACCACCAATGCCATCAGCACCCCCGCTACTTATGCACACCCATTGCCTGCTGCGATGTTTGTACCACGAATGCCTGCCATGCCTTTTGGTTCTCTAGCAGTTCCAGCTTCTACTGCTAATTTCCAACAGCCACCGGAGATAAACGTAGGATTCACTGCCCCGCTCCCCAGCGCCATTCTCCAGCCACCTACGAATGTTTCTCAACCGAATCCGCTGCCTTTTATCAACATCGCTCAAGCAGAGCCCACCTTTACTCCTGCTTCCCTGCCGCGGCTAGGTATGAACGCTAAACTTGGCGCGCCCCTCCCACGCACCACCTCTACCGCCGCTCAGCAGCCGCAGATCATGAACGTGGATTTTATTGCCCCGCTCCCCCGCACTACTTCCACTGTTGCCAGCCATATTCCAACCAATCCAAACAGTTGGCCATCTCACAGCGTCACAACCTTGCCACAGCTCCAGTTCACCCCGACCCTTCGCGCCACCACCAACGTTATGCCATCTCTGCTACCTAATCCAACACTCCGAGCAGTCAGCACCAAGCCTCCACCAGCCACCGCAACAACTCCACTTTCCTGCCAGGTAAACTCTGCTAGCGATAATATTACCAATAGTAACTTAGCACCCTACTCATTGAATAATGGTCAGCCAACTTATCAGTTTGTGACACCTCGTACTTTTCATAACAACCCCGAGAATTTAAATACCCAAAGGCAAATAGCAAATGTCACAACTCTCAGAGTAGCTAATCAGGATGTTGACAACTGGTATTATATAAGCCCATTTAACCCCAACGAAACCGAAGAAAATGTTACCGCATACATCAGTGAACAAGCAAGAATTGATCATTCCTTTATCGAGTGCTGCAAATTAGTTAGAAACAACAATCGATCCAATAGGCCTCTTTCTTTCGTTTCTTTCAAAATACGCGTTCCCAGAAACTTGGAACAAACTATTTGCATCCCCTCCTTTTGGCCAACTGGAATCAACGTAAAACCTTTTTTAGTGGGCCTTCGCAAGCAATATACTCGCATGAAGACACCTCTCGCCAACAGACAATTTGTCTTCCGCCAACAGAACACTCCTCGGGCTATGCCACCCCACCCA
>NC_073693.1:223576735-223713949 GCF_029784155.1 Uranotaenia lowii | reverse complement strand
TGCTTACTCAATTCACATCTAAGCTCCCTCCAGTGGATTACTGAACGCATGAAACCCAAGGATAAACTCTTCATCATCGGCGACTTCAATTTGCCTGGAATCAAATGGACACTAGCATCATCAGGGGACTTGTACCCTGATTCCCTCAATTCCAGTACATCTATCAGCTCTTCGCTAATCCTCGATGCGTATAGTACGGCTGATCTCACCCAACGGAATAATGTACTTAACGCTAATGGTCGTAATGCTCGACTTATGCTTCGTCAGCTCTGAATTTCTTCCTTCAAATTTACAAGTGCTTGAAGCACCTGATGCTCTGGTGAAACAGTGCCAACACCACCCTCATCTGCTCATTTCCTTCAAACAGAATATTTATTTATACACACAACCTAGTGCTTCAGCTAAATATGATTTCCGGGAAAGCTGATTTCGAATCAATAACTGGTTTCTTATCGACAATCGCCTGGAGTGATATTCTCGACAAACAAGACGTGAACTCAGCCACTCGATCTTTTTCGAATATCATTTCGCACGCCATAAACCAGTTTGTTCCTTTAAAAACTTTGAAACCGCCGAACAATCCACCATGGTCCAACACGGCTCTCAAAAAACTTAAGACCGCGAAACGTGCTGCTTTTGAAAAAACTCACTAAACACAGGAACCCAGTTTACCAAAAGTCGATATCGCTTTCTCAATGGTAAATACAAACAACTGAACAAAACACTGTTTTCAGCATACCAATCAAAAATTCAAAACCATTTGAAAACTAATCCAAAGAAATTCTGGAGTCATGTCAACAAACAGCGCAATGAATATGGTCTACCTACTACCATGTTCGCATCAGACAACGTGGCCTGCACCACTTCAGATATATGCAACTTGTTTCGTAACCACTTCAAAAATGTCTTCACCGATGAAACCCTAAATGGAGCTGAAATTTCTGCGGCTGTATCTAATGTGCCACTTCGTGATACGATCGCACCTCATCCGCTAATCACCCCTGCTGCTGTTGAATTCGCTTGCTCCAGCCTTAAATGTTCGACTAACCCAGGCCCGGACGGCATTCCATCAATAATACTAAAAAAAATGCTCAACAATGATGTCGCCGGCCTTAGCCCACATTTTTAAGCTTTCTCTCCGTAGTGGCGTGTTCCCCGACGTTTGGAAGGAATCCTATGTATTCCCCGTCCACAAGAAAGGAAACAAGTCTGACGTTTCAAACTACCGCGGAATCGCTGCCCTTTGCGCAGCGTCTAAATTGTTTGAACTCGTTGTTCTCGAATACTTCACCCACAACTGCTCGTCATATATATCCGACACTCAACATGGCTTCATGCCAAAGAGATCCACTAGCTCCAATTTAGTAGTTTATTCTACGTACATTTTTAACGCGCTCCAAGCACGCCACCAAGTCGATGCTATCTATACCGATTTATCTGCTGCCTTCGACAAAATCAATCACAGAATAGCAATTGCTAAATTCTCTCGCCTAGGCATCTGTGGGACTATGCTCCGGTGGCTCGAAACCTACCTTTCAGGACGAAGCATGTCAGTTAAAATTGGAGACCATACCTCTAAACCTTTCCGCGTAACATCCGGTGTCCCTCAAGGATCTCACTTAGGGCCCTTCATATTTTTATTGTACCTGAACGACGTAAACTTCGCACTGAGATGTATGCATATTTCCTACGCTGACGATTTTAAACTCTACTTTACCATTCGTACTCCCAAAGATGCAGAGTTTTTACAACTTCAATTGGACGCCTTTTCGAATTGGTGTCGCGAGAACCGTATGGTCCTAAATGCTACAAAATGTTCAATCATATCATTTACAAGGAAGCACTCAACATTTTTCTACGACTACCACATTCAAGAAACACCTCTCACACGTGTCAGCGTAGTTAAAGATCTAGGTGTAATGTTCGACCAACAACTTTCATTCAAAGACCATATCTCATACATTGTTACTAAAGCTTCAAGATGTCTCGGTTTCCTTTTTAGAATAACTAAGCATTTCAGAGACATTCAATGCCTTAAAGTTCTATTCTGTGCATTAGTTCGATCTAACTTAGAGTACTGCTCGGTAGTGTGGAATCCTCGTTACAACAACTCAATCGATCGTATCGAAAAGATTCAACGAAAATTCATACGCTTCGCTCTCCGCAATCTACCATGGAATGATCCTGTCAATCTTCCTGCTTACGAAAACAGATGCAATCTTATTGGTCTACAAACACTGTCTTCCCGTCGAGCTGTGTCTGATGCATCTTTTATTTCTGACATAATACTGGGTCATATCGACTGTCCCCAAATTTTAGAACTTGTAAATTTTAACAGTAGGCCCAGAAACCTTCGCTCTCAATCTTTCCTAGTTGTTCCGCATGCTTCTACTAATTTATGGTCAAAATGCACCTCTCATAAGAACAATCCGAACGTTCAATCGCGTTTCATCAGAATTTGATTTTCATATCTCCCGAAACACACTCAAATGTAAATTCCGCAGAGCTCTTTCATAATTATAGTTTTAAGAGAAAATTGTACTAATTGTATTGTGTGATAAATTATTACGTACTCGATGTATCATTTAGATTTAAATTGTAATCTGTTGATGCAAAAGATGAGGGTTTTTACGCGCATATGAGACAGATTCAATCTTTTTCATATGGGCTTTTTCCCCTCCAATAAAGATAAAGATAAAGATAAAGATAAAGATTAATGTAATTGCAGATCCTTCCAACAACTTTTTGGGAACACTTAAATATTAAAGGTTTATAAAAGTAAATCAGCGAAATTATTTGAAACAACCGTTGAAAATTTCCATACCGATAATGGATTTTGCTGAAACGTAACTAAAAAACTTTGATTTTTTTTTTTAGTTTCTTTGTGAAAACTGTTAAAAAATCCGGGCAATATCCGGACTTTTTTCACGATATCCAGGGCAACCGGACCGGACCGGACTTTCTCGAAATTTTGCATCAAATATCCGGGCATAACCCGGATTAAATACCGGGCAATCTGGCAAGCTTATATTAGCTACTTAACTTGAGATTTTTCACCGGCTTCTCAATTTTGTATTCGATATATTAATCATATACGCCTAATAATTTTTCCTGAACAAAATTTCAATCATAATTCCAAAAATCCATTTATGTAAAACAGAGCTGAAAGGTCCACTTTTCGATACTGAAAACAGTATCGAAAATTGTCACTTTTCAACTCACTTGATTTGATATTTTCAGTCATTGGCATAGTTGCCGCATGCGATTTTTCGTTCAGTTGGGTTTTATTTTTCCAGCACTCGATGTCAAAATTCAGCTCAGCACGCCTCGTTGGAAAAATCTTACGACTGGGGCTGAAATGTGCTCCTACTGATAATTAAGGTGCTTAAAAAGTTCAATTACCCTGACTTCATCTGCTGAAGATCTGTAACTTTAGAAGGAAGCTTTCCATTTTATTGCATTATTAGCACAATTCACTTAAGTGAATCTCAACACCTATCAATAGACTATCGCAAATCTAGACGTCTACCCAAAAAGTACGCTGCACTTTCCCAAGAGCAGCAAAAATGCTACAAATCTCATGGTTTGTCGGAAGGTATGTTTCGGAAACATTATCCCGCTGCTGTTGTCCATGTCTGACCGAACCCGAAGGATATAGGAATACGTTCAAAAGATGCTGAAACAAATTATTTCGGAGGTACTTTTAGCATATTGCACACAGTGGAGCGGTGAAGTAGCAGTCTGTCGTTTCAACAAGCTCGGAAGGAAACTAAAGCCAGGCACAGGACACTAGTTTCGTAAGGTAAGAGAAAGGAACTTCCTAACAAGATAAAACTTTTATTGCCCTCCGTCTCCTTTCCCGGACTTCGGCAGCTTCTGTCCTGTCCAGGGTGAGTACTTTCACCTGACTAGGGCCAGAAAGATATGGTTGCATCATGTTCCGTGTTTCGGCATATGCTGCTGAAAAATACATATCTAGACATATTACTAAAGCGCCTATATGAAAAGCTGCCTGGGATGAGCACGATAAAGCCGAAATTGTGTGACTAAATTTAGAGACTCTGATAGCGAAACAGCACGAGTTGCACCTGTAGGTGTAGATATCACTTTGGCTCTGCTCCGGGTACGTTTTCTCATCTAACTTGCAAAAAAGAACAAACTTTACCTGCCGGAATTATTTATAAAGTTTCGAATGAAAGCATAATCTGTTTCACTAATTTGTCTCATTTTGTCATACTATCATCTCCATTTGTGATGACCTGGCAGAACCCGGGCACAAGTTGGGCCCATTCAATGATGACATACTCAATTAGTGAATTCGAAACAGTTCGTATCCAACGGCAAGCAGAAGGGTGCAGCAAAGTTGATCGTGTTATTTTAATGCAAATTCAACTACCTGCCCACACGCTCAGTTACCCAAAACTTTTTCCATTGAACCCGAAGCTGATTTATGTCCTGGGCACGTGAGACAGAGTTTGACTAATGTGTTTCGTTATTATCGAAAAAGTTTCCCAGAATTGGATACGTTTCTAAAGGAGGGCCGTCACGTGTAACGTTCCGTTAGGAAGAAGCATGTTCTCAGTCTAGCATATTTAGTCCTCATTTCATAAAGATTATTTAAAAAATGTAAACTCCTCTGTATTTGAACGCCATTGTATTTTTTTTTTATATATTCTGTATCATTAAGGGTCGACTGGGGGTTATATGAACCCGGAATGATTCCGATCAAGCTTTGTTATTTCAGCCGGTCATAAAATTATATTAGACAGATGTTTTCAATAGATTATCGTTCAGCATCTAATGCTCCACAAGGTTTTGATTAAAAGAGTTGGGGAGAGTGAGGATACTTGATTCCTTAGCTATATCTCGAAAACGGAATGTCTTACAAAGATCAAATTTTCTAAAAAAAAGTGCTATTTGAATAGAACGAAACAACAATGCTGTTATCTCAACAAATTTTCATATACTTGAGTTATGAGTTATTGAACTTTGTTTGAGAAATTCAACAAAATGAGACTTGAAGATCTTTATTGCCCCTATTCGCATAACAGTCCCATACTGTTAGCGTTTCCTATCCATATGGGACTGTTTTGCCAATAGGGGCAGTTTATTGATTACTTTAAAATGTTCTCCACATGAAAATTATTATCTTAAAATTTTTCATTCCAATATGACTATTGTTAAATTATAATATGAACTTCACAATGCCACATTTGCATAGAAAACTTTCAATTCAACTCTTTATTGATCTCTACAGTCCAAAAAGATATGTTTTTCTTCTTAATGGATCGTGATCATTTCTATTTAAGCACAAAATAACTAATATTTCTCCACTAACTAACATTTATCCAGTGATAACCTGATAAAAAAGGACTTAAGAACTGTTTTCATCTCAAACTTAGAAAATTGAGCCTTTAAGTATGCAAAGACTTCAGGGTAGAAGACAAACTTTTAGAATTTTCTTTGACTGACACTTACACTTACTGCGAAATAAGAACTAATGGGCAACGAACCTTTTTTTTTAATTGTTCTTGATTTTTGCCAAGGGTAGGGCTCCTTGAATAAAAGATCAAGTCTCTAAGCGATCAAGTCTGATGACTCCGTACGGTATCACGATCTCACAATCTTTACCAATATCGAAGAAATGGATTTAAAATAATTTTGAAACCCAATTTAACCCTTTGGGAAAACTGTGAATTTTTAAATTGCATATAGGAATCGAAAACCTCATAACGAAATACAGAAACTCATAAACAGAATTTATTCTTATTTCTAATTGTCTCTAATTGAGTAATAAAATTACTGAATTTTCAAAACATAACTCTTTAGACATTTTTTCTGTAAGCAAAAACTTTTATCAGCTTTATTCTTCAAGTTCTTTGCTTAAGATAATATTTATTTCAAAATGACTCCAACATAGTCACTCAATCAAAGAACGATTTACTCCCCATGTTGTTTTCAATATTTTCCAAATACTGAATTACTTCTTACAGGTTACCTTTGCCGTTGTCAAATTTTTGTAATTGTTTTTTTTTGTGTTATGTAAACTTTTTTTTAACAGTCTTCTCGACCCGTTATGGTTTTGTTCTACTTTTTTAGACTTTCTCTAATTTTGCGGCCCTTTCAGACACAATAAGCTGTCTAACTGCCTAACTGCTTTTTTAAACATGTTTTAAGTAGTCTTCCCACGTTTTAATATTTAGCTGTCCGTTTGACACGCAAAGGACTTATTAATGCGATCATCTCAACCCACTTATTTTTCAGCTGTTCTCCAGACTCGCTGTATTTTTTTTAAATTTTAGCTTGTTCAAAATGGTCCTCTCAACACCCATTCAAGTTTTGAGCTGTTCTTTTAGTTCATTTCTGATTTTTTTGCGGTTCTTCTAACTCGCAAATTTTTTTCAGCTTTCCTTCCGACTCGCTGTATTTTAAGCTTACTTTAAGTGGTCCTCCCAACACACTTTCAATTCTTGAGCTGTACTTTTGATTTACTTCAGTATCATTTTTGCGGTCCTCTCAACACGAAATTATTTTACCGCTGTCCTCCCGACTCGCTGTACTATCAAACTCAAAGTGGTCCTCCCAACACACTTTCAAAAATGAGCTGTTCTCTGGCATTTTTTGTTTCTTTTCCTTCCTTCGCGGTCCTCTCAACACGCAATTATTTTCCAGCTGTCCTCCCCACTCGCTGAGCTAGCACACACCCAAAGTTGTCCTCCCAACACACTTTATTTCAATGGGTAATATTTTATTCTTCTTCTTTATTCCGGATCTGGGACATAGAACAGCTACCGGAGGAGTGGAAGGAGGGGGTAATATGCCCCATCTACAAGAAGGGCGACAAATTGGACTGTGAGAACTACCGAGCGATCACTGTCCTCAATGCCGCCTACAAAGTGTTGTCCCGAATCCTTCGCCGCCGCCTAACGCCACAAGCAAACAGATTCGTGGGAAGCCATCAGGCCGGCTTCATGGAGGGACGGTCAACGACGGACCAGATATTCACATTACGGCAAGTCCTCTAAAAATGCCGGGAACACCAAGTCCCTACGCACCATTTATTCATCGACTTCAAAGCCGCATATGACACGATCGACCGTAACGAGCTATGGAAAATCATGGACGAGAACGGCTTTTCCGGGAAGCTGATCAGACTGATCAAGGCGACGATAGATGGAACGCAGTGCTGTGTGCGGATCTCGGGTGAATTGTCGAGTTCATTCGAATCGCGCAGGGAGCTTCGACAAGGTGATGGTCTATTCTGCATGATGTTCAACGTGGCGCTAGAAGGTGTTATTCGACGAGCGGTGGGCGAAATGCGGGGCACGATTTTTAACAGATCCAGTCAACTTATCTGCTTTGCCGATGACATTGATATAGTCGGCAGATCATCTGCGGCGGTGGAAGACATCTACCGCAAACTGAAACGCGAAGCAGGAAGGATTGGGTTGATGATTAATACGTCCAAGACGAAGTACATGCTGGCCTGCGGATCCGAGACCGACCGAACCCGCTTCACTGATAAGCTGATGTAACTCTGGGCTCCCTTTTCATCAACCATCATTTCAATAGTTAGTGATTATACCGTTGATAGTGATGGCGCTAGTAGAATAGGAAATGCTCACACAGGAGCCTATGGTTCGGAAATGATGAGCTAGATGTCGCCCAAAATTTCTGGGCGATAAAACATTCTTTCGTTTGCTTAGGGAATTACATCAGTTTATCAGTGCCCGCTTGTCCAGTAATAACAAGGTCACGATCGACGGCGACGAGCTGGAGATAGTCGAAGACTTTGTCTATCTCAGCTCACTGGTGACCGCAGACAATGACACCAGCCGTGAGATCCGGAGGCGAATTATCAGCGGAAGTCGTGCCTACTATGGACTCCACAAGCAACTGCGGTCGAGAAGACTTAGCCCTCGCACGAAGTGTAACCTGTATATGACGCTCATTAGACCGGTTGTTCTCTACGGGCACGAGACAGACATGGATATTGCTCGAGGAGGACCTGCGTACACTCGAAGTATTCGAGCTACAAGTATTAAGAACCATCATTGGCGGCGTACAGGAGAACGGAGTGTGGAGGCGAAGGATGAACCACGAGCTCGCGCGACTCTACGGCGAACCCAGTATCCAGAAGGTGGTAAAAGCTGGCCGGATACGCTGGGCGGGACATGTTGCGAGAATGCCGGACGACTTTCGTGCAAAACAGGTGTTCGCTACGAATCCGGTAGGAACAAGACGAGCGGGGGCGCAACGAGCGAGGTGGTTAGAC
This sequence comes from Uranotaenia lowii, assembly GCF_029784155.1. NCBI lineage: Eukaryota > Metazoa > Arthropoda > Insecta > Diptera > Culicidae > Uranotaenia > Uranotaenia lowii. The sequence continues at coordinate 223,705,674 of NC_073693.1, read as the reverse complement.
CAAGTGGAGCGTGATCTGGCGAACGTGGGGTGCCCGAGAAATTGGAGAACGGTTGCCATGGACCGAGTGAATTATAGGAATTATGTTCGTCAAGTTATGTCGTTCGTGGGACGGAATACTATGTAAATAAAAATAATTTATTCTTGCGGTCGTCCCAACACGCAAGTTTTGATCACCTTAATTTTAACTTAACTTTTGAGTTTCGCATTGCAAATACTGCAAGCTGTTCTCGTTATCTGTCACTTATTCATTTTCACAAAAACTGTTATTATCCACATAGTCTTCAAACTTAGCAACACTGCAAGCTGTCCTCGTTAGCAATCACCGATTATTTCAAGCAGATTTTCGTTTTTCTTTGATGGGTGATTTCCTTCACTGATCCTTTCCTTATTTGATAAGAGTGCATGATAATTTACATTAACATGGTAATTTAACGTCCTGCCACGGTCGCCAAATGTGCAACTTGAATACCTACAGGAAATCACCCATCGAAGTAGCTTGTACACTTAACCGTATCTGGGACTTACTCACGAGGCTGACGCACGTCGACTGCGGGACTATTGAAGGATGGTCTTGAGAGAGAGCGTCCTTGAGCTCACTCATACAAACATTCCGCACACAGTTATTAGACTGGACAAACGTTAGCAAGTCGATGCAGTTTATGTAGACTTGAGCAAGGCTTCTGATAGAGTACCGCACAAGTTTGTCATCGAAAAAAATGCGTCGGATAGGACTACCTGTTTGGCTTTGCAAATGGATCAACTCTTATCTCGTAGACCGGACTGCTTACGTACGACTGAACAATGTGAACTCGATACCTTTTCGAAACACTTCTGGAGTTCCCCAAGGGAGTCATCTGGGACCTTTGATTTTCGTTCTTTTTATCAACGATATATACGGAATTATTTATTGAATTCTCCGATTCAATATGGATGACGTTTACGAGTGAAAGATATGACACTACATTTGGGAATATCAGAAGCCATACCATTCTGAGGACACCACGTTAAAATCGATGTCTTTTTGGAGAGCACAGCAGTCAACTAGTGAAGCTATGGTACGAAAAATTTTGGGATCGTCGGCGTACAACAGCTTCTCCGAGCTGTTGTACGCCGACGATCCCAAAATTTTTTGTACCATAGCTTCACTAGTTGACTGCTGTGCTCTCCAAAAAGACATCGATTTTAACGTGGTGTCCTCAGAATGGTATGGCTTCTGATATTCCCAAATGTAGTGTCATATCTTTCACTCGTAAACGTCATCCTTTGAACTTCGAGTATGAAATGTCATCGACTACCTTAAGCCTCAATTCCATCGTCAAGGACCTTGGCATAATTTTGGACACCAAGCTCACTTTCTCGCAGCATAAATATCTCGACTACAACAGTTAAGGGCTTTGCCGTTCTTAGCTTCATACGACGAAACACGAATTTTTTAACGACTATACAGCCTTAAAGAACTTAACTGTGCTCTTGTATGCAGCATGGTCGAATATGGAGTGAAAATCTGGGCTCTATACCAGGTTTTTAGGCAATCCGGATCGAAAGAGTACAACGATGATTGCTCAGATACGCTCTGCGCCAGAAACCATGGAACGACGCCTTGAACCTTCCGCACTATGAACAGCTTTGCTTGTTGCTGAATCTACCGGTGCGTTCTAGCCGCATTCTTTTATAACGGCACTTCATCTTCGATGTTTGTACAGAATAATGTACAATGCCCAGAATTGTGTTCGTTACTTCCGTTTAACTCTCCTATATGCATTGATGGAAATTGATGAAATTTTCAGTGAAGCTAACTATTAATGAAATTTGTACGTGGTCAAAATTTGTTGACCATCTGTCAAGTGGTTTATGAATTAGCGTCCAATACTGAAGTTCATTAACAAAAATTTTAGGGCAGGATCGAGAAAAATCCAGAAAAGTCCAAGTGCAAGACCCAAAAACAGCTGGAAATAAACTATTCGACTAAAGTTTACATGGTAAATTGTTTAGTAAGTCCAAGAGGACCCAATAGTGAGTTAAATTTGTATAAAAGTGTAGATATTGATTCCAATTGTTCGAAAAAATGATTCTCTTTCGGTTGGACAAATGGGTTGAATTAAACAGTATGTTGTTAAGTACAAAATTTGGATTCCGTAGAGGCAAGGGTACAAACGACTGTCTAGCATTACTTTCATCAGACATTCAATTGTCGTTTGCCCAAAAAGAGCAGATGGGGGCAGTATTTCTGGACATCAAAGGGGCATTCGATTCGGTGTCCATAGAAGTGCTATCTAGTAATCTCAACTCTTGCGGACTTTCGCCAATATTGAATAATTTTCTATATAACCTATTGTCTGAAAAAATCTTGTACTTTAGTCATGGAGAAACCAACGTTGTACGAATTAGTTTCATGGGTCTACCTGCCCCAAGGCTCATGTTTAAGCCCTCTGCTATACAACTTTTATGTCCAAGAAATCGATGCTTGTATGGCACAAAATTGCACGCTAAGACAACTTGCGGATGACTGTGTTGTTCATATCAGAGGTAAAACAGACACTCAAATAAAACCTTCGTTACAAGAAACTCTAAATAATTTATCACATTGGGCCAGGAATCTAGGCATCAAGTTTTCGCCTAGTAAAACCGAGTTAGTAGTTTTTTCAAGGAAGCATTCCTAAGGATGTCAGAATTTTTTCAGCACGTATCCGGGCCGGACAAACCGGGCTATTTTTACATAAAAACCTGCCAAAATCCGGACATTCGATTTCAAATTGACGCCAAAAATCCGGGCAATATCCGGGCAAATTTTATCATAATTCAGAAATTCCTCAACAAAAATCATGTAAAAAAAAATAAAAATAAATGTTTTTTTTTCGTCAAAACTCATTGATAGAATTTTAACCGTATTTTGGGCTTCCAAAAAACCTTTTATGATTATTTTTATAAAAGTGCTCAAAAAATTTCGTTTGGAGGTTTTTGTTGATATTTTTTCGTTTAATTTGCCAAATAAAGTGAATAAATTCGGGAAAAATCCGGAAATTTTTAAATGAAATCCGGGCAACCGGGCCGGGCCGGACTGTTCTTAAATTTAGTACTAAATATCCGGGCAAACCCGGATAAAACCGGGCAATCTGGCAACTTTAAGCATTCCCCTCCTCCAGGCCCGTGCGAAGGACCCGTTCATGGGGGGGGGGGGGTTTTCGAAATTAAATTTAGCTAAAAATAATTATAATATCAAAAATACACAACTAACAAGAAAATGAATTTATAATCATTTTCTTACTCATAATTATCAGACAAACTCTAAAAATTAAAAATTTTACTGATAAAAAAATCAAACTTTCCAAAACAAATCACAATGAAATGAATGATATTTTCGGGAAGTCAATGATAAACTTTCAAAATGATGTTCTTTAGGCTGAACAAGAAATTTGCTTCAAACAAATTTTTAACACTAGAAAGACCGCACCAGTCAAAATGACTGGTTGGACACTTTGTTTGTTGAATATCTTTTGCATACATCGCTTTAAAAATTCGCAAAAAATACGACTTTTCATGAATTTAGAATCTCTACAAAACTGTGTATTTTTTATTTCAATAGCTCTTTTAGTAAGCGAGAAAAATTCCGCCATGGACACTCGGACCGTGACCAGTTAAAATGACTCGTAAAATTCACAACCCTATAACTCAAACAAGATAAAAAAATTTCGCTTGCTTTTGGTTTCATTTGCAATCTACATTCAAGACAATGAGTCCTAGTTGATTTATGGTGGGCAGAAGTGTGTCATTCTTTATGAAATTATTGATTTTCGATGCGAAGTCGTGAAGATTTGAAGAAAAAGTTATCGGATTGGCCGCTGTGTGGCGCTTCAAGCACTTGACTCCCAATTTTTTTAGTCTGTTTTGTTGCTCAACTATAATCAAACTTTCTGTCAAAATTTGGCGAAATTTCATCAAGATTTGTCAAAGTTATGTTAGATTTAATACATGTCCATTCGAGTAATCGAATAGTTTTAGGTGATAAATATTTTTTTTTTTTTATTCTTAACTTAGCGTTTATTAAGGCATTTAACTTATGATAAAAGTATTACATTGCCGATGGTCACTTTTAATTATATTATTTGGTGAGGGTTAAGGAAGGAAATAGGATGTGGAAGGGTAGAAGGAGGAAGGGTTATTTGCGTATCTCTGGCGGTCGTACCTGCTGCATACTACGCGTTACAACTGACCGAGAGGAGCAATTTGGTTGTACCTTATCTTCACAGACAACTTCTTTTGACGAAGTTGCTGGAAGAGGGGTTGGAAGCGGAGTCCTTTTTCGAGGCGGTGAATCTAAATCCAAACTGATCACATCAGTCTGGAGAAGTTGTGGTGTTGTTGGAGTGTGCGGTTTCTCATGCGTTCTTTTTTGGTTCAGGCTCGTCTGTTGGTGAGGTGCATCTTTTTCTTGGAGTTGTTGTTGGTTACTGGTGCTTTGTTGGGTGGTGTTCAATTTGACTGCATTCGCGTAGCTAATGGAATTGTTGCTCGTGTGTATCATTCTTCGGGCTTCGTTGATCGGGATATTCTTATCGGTGCTGAGTTTCAGGGCTGATGATTCTGCTGTCCAAATGGGGCATTTTCGATCCAGAGGGGAATGACCTGTTGTTTTGCAGTTTCCACAATAGGTTATTTCTTGGCAGTTAGCGCTATCGTGATTTTGTGAGCAATTTTTGCATGCCAACTGATTTTTGCAACGGCTTTTAGGGTGACCGTACTGCAAACATTGTCGGCATAACAGAGGCTGCGAGTAATAAATTCGCGTTCGAACACGAAGGAGTCCGAAATTAATGAATTCCGGAATTATTGTGCTACTGATAGTGAGAATTAAAGTTGATGTACCTACTATTCCTGCTGTGGTTTTTTTTGTTATGCGGCGGACATCGATGATTTTTTGGGGCTTTAATTCTTCAAGCAGTAGTTTTTCGTCCATGTCATCCACTTCTCGACAAGTAACCACCAATTTCCGTTGGTTAAAACATGGATGGCGACCTATTACAATAGGTGTACCGTCCAATAGAGTTGTTAGTGTAGTCAGCTGCCTTCCTTGATTCTTGTTTCGTATCTTCAGCACGTACCATTTCCGGGATTTCTCGTAAAAGGCTCCTTCTATTTTACCCGCAAAGTTCTCGATCGAACGGCCAATCAAGAACGGGTTTTTCGGTAGTTCTTTTCCTTTGGTACCTTGAAGTGTTAAATAATACAGCCGTCCGTGTAAGCTTTGGGCATCCATCCATTCCGGAATAGTCCGGTTTGGATGGTCACCCGGTGATGGGCTCATCACCGCGCGCTATCCTATTCTTTGTCCACAGAAAAAATCACTGCCTTTTGATCGATGAGCGAGAGTAAAATACAACCGACACCGACGAAGGCTAAGAGGGAACTCAGGTGATAAATATGTTTTAGAATGAGTAAAATTATTATGAATTGAGTACTTATTTTTTCAAATTTGAAGACGTCAGCTATGAAACTGAATAATAATAATGATATTTCAATATGGGTGCACGATATATTCTTATATGTTGGTTATCCACCATGGGTGCACGGATTCACCGCAGTTTCTGCCCAAGTATGTATTCACTTGCATTCTTAGATTATTAGGCTCGACAAATTTCCAATGCAAGTTCACTTACAGGTATTCCTGATTGAACATTCTTATTTTAAGAGGAAATACATCTTACCTGTCGGCAACTTTTGAGGTTTGAACCCAAGAATTTTCTTGCCGATACAAGGAATCGAACCCAGTACGCCTGGCATACCTAAACCAGACTCGCGCCAGCCTATCTAATAGACCACATCGGATGCGGATATTTCAACATGGGTGCACGGAAAGGCTGCAAATTCACCGTTGTAAATTAAATAGAGAGAAATAGTTTTCAACTTGCTTCAGAACACAACATATTTTTGAGTTAGACATGATAGGTATTTGAAATACAATATTTGTCAATTTAAATACTTTTAAAGAAAAACAAATCAACGTGTACATTTGACAATGTTGATTCATTATTTTAATTTTCACTGTTTTCCGTCGCACGACATAACTTGATGCATATAATCCCTAAAACTCACTCGGTCCATGGTAACCGTTTTCCAATTTCTTGGATGTTGATCAGATCTTATCAGATAAATGTGCGATTGCAAAAACCTGTTTTGCAATAAAAAATAAATAAATTTACTATTTCAAGATAAAATTGAAATATTTCTTTTCCAGGAATGAAAAAACGGAACTTTAAATAAAAATCGTTATTTAAATCATTATGCCTGAACATGAACGACATGGTTTCGACTTTGGTTTAGTTAAGATTTGTGAAAAAGGTTTTTCAAAAATTTGCAAAAAGTTCAATATTTGATTAAAACGCGGTGAATCCGTGCACTCATAGTGAAAAACCATGTATTGAACACAATTTTACATTTGAATCTATAAAAGTCTTTATTCTTTACCTTTAGCATGCAAAAAAATTTATTTTGGATGAATGGCGGTGAATCCGTGCACCCATGGTAAATTGCTCTATTTATAGAAAAAATATGCTTCAAAACCTACAATATCAGGTATAATTTATAGGCAACGTGTTGAAAAATTTCAGAGCGATGGATGCTAGAAAATATCTACTAAAACAAAATTGAAGTGAAACCGTGCACCCATGGTCAATATCCATAGCCGCTTAACATGATTTTATAATTAGATTGATAATGTGTTTTAATTTTTTGGTTATTATTCGAAATATTCATTTTATGACATACACGCATTCGTCAACTATGCCAAAATGAGGTGATTCCGTGCACCCATGGTGAAATAATATTTCCATTTTATAACAAAAATGATATCAAGTAAATAACAAAACCATTTCAAAAGAAAAAAGTTTAAAATATTATGATAGAAAAAATTTCCCCTTTACCAGTCATTTTGAGTGGTCACGGTCCGAATATGTATATTCAATTTGCCGGTCCTTCTAGTGTTAAGCAGTTTAGTTTTCAAATTTGAAATAAATATTTCTATAACATAGACTAAAAAAACCTGAATCCTAAAATAAATTGCAGATCAGGTAAAGCATTAACCATGATAAATTGTTAGGAAAATGACAATAATTTATATTCACTATTTAGCTTAATTGACATTTCTTTTCATCATTTTTAACTGAAGGGTTGATTGGAAAATTCCGCTGTAGTGTTTTGAATTTGAAAAAAAAAAAGTATTCGCGATTTGAAATGTGAATCAAGTTTATGGTTTTAGAATAAAAAAAAAATCAAAATTGAAAAAGATAGACAAATTTATCGAAAATATTTCTTAAAATTGAAATAGCTTGTATTTAAAGTTCAATAAATTTATTTCAAAATTTAAAAAATCTGTACAGTAATTTCTCGATTTGATCAGTATTCGATTTTTTCACTACTCATTTAATTCACGCCCGATTTTATCACGGTTATTGTTTTGATTTTATCACGCTTTTTCATAAATAATTCAGAAACCATTTACAGGACCTTAATTTTTATTCAAAAGCGTAGAGCGTCTTTGTTCACGGTATTTTTCAAGGTTTATGTTATGGTATTATCATTAAGTTTTATTAGTGACACTTTATGTTATGGTATAAAAGCACTTAATAATTTGAAAATGTCATTGAACTGCTCACTTCAGATGTAAAGTTTGTTAAATCGTCATTTGAATTTTGAAAAAAGTGAGTAACATTCGAAATAAGTATTTCGATGTCACGCTATTGCTAGTGTTGTTATTTGTGCATGCTTAGCAGTCTAAAATAGTATACTTTGTTGGTTTTTTAATCATATAAAAATGTGGGTGACTGTAAGCGTTCTTGAAAAGAGATAAGGTTTATCTGATTTATTTAATATTCGATTACTTGAGAGGGTGCCATGTGCCATCCTGATTTGGGTTAAACCCCCCACGTTCACACGGCCTTGCCCTCCTCAAATAGATCTCCTTATGATGGGCAGAACTCTAACTCAATCTCTAAGTTTCAAATATTTGGGTGTCTGGTTTGACTCTAAATGCCTCTGGGGAAAACAAAACGTATTTTTTATTCAATAAAAAGAGCACGTAAACAAATTAAAAATCAAATGAATTTATACGTAATTTATTTGGAATTTTTACATTTTAATACCATATTCCAATGAAAATAAAAAAAAATATTATATGAAAATGATAAGATTTATCACTGAAACATACTCAGTACAAATTTTATTAATTTGTTCAATTAGTAGAATTTTTAAAGTGCTTTTATAATTCACAAAAACCTAAGAAAAATCCTATTTTGTTGAAAATGGTGTGGTTCTATTTTTTTCTTTTCCGTTCGAAATGCGAATTGTTTTTGGGTGTGTGCTTTGTTTTCAGCGTTGCACGTTGAATCGTTAGTAAAATTCATTAATAAAAGCTGCTTTATAAGCGTTGTATGAGAAGGTTTTTCACAATTCCAACTTGCCAGGCTGATATTTGTTTCTACGGAGGGTAATTTGCCCGTTTGTTTAGATAACGTGTTGCTATAAAGCCTACCCCTTTTCTTATAATATGTATTCAGCAGTTGTTAAAAGACATTTAATTTCAAAAACTTTTTGGCAAATTTCGTCAAAAATCTAGGTTACAGTTTACATTCTTTTTCTTTTTTTTTAAATTTAGATGAACAGATATCAAAAATTAAAAATTCAATTTAGATACTCCTGGGATAGGATTTTTAACGATGATCAATGAAAATCATATGATGATATTGGTAATGAAAGTGGATATTATCTAAGAAAAATGAGTCAGTTTGCTAGTGTAGAGCAAAGGCGGGACAATTCATGGGAGCTTCATCAACATGCCGTCTAGCCTAAAATTTCAACACCTATCAAGCTTTCTCCTGTTGGTGCACTAATGCCTGTCTATCACCTTTCTTTCAAATTTCTATAAAATAAAAATTCACTCTAGTTTTCATTCCACCGAACATCCAATTAAAATGATAATAATAAAACTACTAGTAAATAAAAAAAACCCGACTTAATACACTTATCAGTGGATTGGAGGCTTTCTTACAGAGTGTCAATTATATTTGGAAATAAATGACACAATAATGGATTCCTTATTTCTGAATTATATATTATTAATCTATAAAAAAGATTATGATTAAAGAAAATCGATAGCAAAAATTACTAAACTCAATATAAAAAAAGGTGTCCAGTACGTTTTTTGGAGGATAAACAAACTTATATTCAACGAGTTCATTTATAATCCAAATAATTCAAACTGTTAAAGTTTGAGAGCCACATTTCTCGACGCTCACTAGTGGTCAAGGGGTTAACCTCCTAAACTCTCATGCTAGATGGCGTGGGATCGATTCTCTGCTGTTTTATGAAATTTTTGTTAAATTTTTGATCGCCTTTGTAATTAATTTAGCGATTGCTGGCTACTGCTGCTGAGCAAATGGCTACCTTTTTTGGAGCCAACGTAAGCATGATATGTTCTATGGAATAGAAAAATTTTAAACAATTTTGTTTTTTTTTGGTTTTGAAATATGCCCTACAGGAAAAAAAATGCAATTTTTTGATACTAAATTCATTAAAATCGTGAAACCTATAATAAGAGTTAATGTGTTAAGAACGTTTTTATGGAACATACAAATTGACGGACATCATCGTAACTCGTCGAGCTGAGTCGATTGGTACCTATAAAGTGGGGTCTTGGACCCTTAGTTAATGATATTCCCAACTGACCGTTCGCTATGCCTTTCTGTAAGAAAGCCAAAAAGATGATTGATTCCATGAATTGAGAAGAATATGAGTGGCTTCTTCAAGCTCAATCCGAAAAAAATGAATAAAGTTAGTGATAAAAAGTCAAATTTTTCTGACTGGTTCGTCTTGCTGACTTATAAATAGGCCTGACTTCATTTCTACAAGGTAGACAGGCAGCCCACCGGTAAAATAAACAAAATACGGTGGTCAAATGTGCGCAAAATATTTGGACTGCTTTTGGAGAGTAATTTTGAAAACAATCGGAATGGACAGCAAAACGAACTCTTAAGCGGTTACCTGGCAGGTTTCCAACCAGAGTTTAACAAGTTTTTCCTGTATTTCCCGGAGCCAAACAAGGAGAAACAATTGAAAAATTTCATGTCTAGTACTTGAGATTAGATCTGTGGAATATGCATATTACTCAGTCTTTAATAACATTTGACACGATAAATGGCTAAAAATACAAAGAAGACTGCCTCCAAATGGACTGTTTACTCTGCAAAGAACTTCAATAGGTTCCACAGAGTTTATACTGTGATTAAATGAGATTTGGAATCGTGCCATTACCCAAAAGCAGTGGTGCAGTGATAGAAAGTCAAATGTGTTTTTTTGTGCCCAAGGTGGACAATCGCCTAAATTTGTTATGTCTTCGAGCAAATTCCAAATTTGAGTTATTTTGAAGGTCAAGCTTCAGGAAACAGCAAACGTTATCAAAAATAGCCAAAATATAGTTCATAGTATGCATTATAAATGGTGCTCTTGTTGTCCAAAAATTGAAGTCGAAAAATATCTTCATTCGAGGCTATCTCAAAAACCATTTGACAGAACATCACAAATATTTGCATATGTAAACATTACATTACCATGTAACTTTGCTGAAAATTTCATCAATTTACATTGTATATGCATTCAAAAGTTATTCACAAAACAAAGTGTTGCATTTTTTCGAATACACTCCTTATATTTATTATGAAGCTAAACAGATCATTTTTGTTTTCGCGCTTTTTTTTTCTCGTAATATTCAAACTTAGCCTTGATAGATTTGCCGTACTTGTTACACGAAACAAACCAGCATCTTTCGAGCAGTTTCATTTCCCGCCGAACCGGACCCAATCGACTCCCTGAGGTTCTGCGCACCACGTGTTCGGTCGTCACTGCTCGAATGGAAAATTCAAATCGCACCAATCACAAGTGGCCGGTTCGAGTCCCGGCTGGTTCGGCCGGATTCTGCGCCTTGGAACCATTTCGACCGATCAGGTTACTTCCAGCCAAGAGTTTGACTTACGACGGACAGTCCGTTTAGTTCAGTGCCAAATTCGTTACGGTCGTGCAGCAAAACCGCGCTCGCTCCCGGTTTTGGCGGTTTTCTTACTTTTCCTGATGGTGTAGTTTTTCTTGGAGTTCTGGCATTTCTTCTGTGACAGTAGGGGAAGAAGGACCTTCTACTTGTCTCATATAGCGAGAGTGTGATTGAGCTGTGGTGGGGGTACTCTAGTTTTGGGGGAAGGTTGCCCAACCATGTGTGAGGGGGCGGGCTGATGGTGTGTCATCCTGTGCTCTGGATGCTGGAGGCCGATTTCAAGCGGCAGAAGTTTTTAAGAGTGTCGGCTGCCGACTGGTGAAGAAGGATTAAAGCTCAACTGTTGAGAAGGATTAGAAAAGTTGCGCCGCAGAACTTGAGCTTGAGATCTGCTGAAAAAGTAGGTAAAGAGTTACGACGACGTCGGGCCTATTCAAGATCTGGATGCTAGAAGTGATTGACTACGGGGAGAAACGTGAACGTGATCTTTAACCGCTGATGGTGATGACGATGTAGAAATCCGGATATGGTATGTGAAAACTTTTCTTTTTTCGATTGAGTTCGAGGTGATGAGGGTCTAGAGAATAGTTTCCAGAGGATTAGTGGTGTGGTTTGCATTTTTGTGGCAGAACGCGATGGAGACCGGCAGAGAGTTGACTTTCCTGCTATTTATGGATACCGTGAATGGATGAAACGTGATCCGGTGGACGCATGCCGATTTTCGCGAAGTTATTTGGGTGCTCTAACCAGGCGGAAGTGATTGACTTGTCCTCAGTGGTCTATTAATCTCTCTCAAATAAATCTAAGAAAAATATGTTATAATGTCAACTTAGTTGAGATAAATTCATAATCTAGTGCGCATCATAGCAAGAAATAGAACCCCGGTAGTGATCAAGGTTATAATCAACCTATTATTTACGAAAGTTATCGTTACTATGCATCTCTTAATAGTTTAAGTCTGCAGTTATATGGAAAAATCTCAATAAAAGTGTAAAATATAAATCCTTTCATGAATAAATATTGTAAAGTATTATCTGAAATTAACCGAAGCTAGTGTCATCCAAAATAAAGCTTATAAAACCTCCGTGAAACGTAACTGATACCACAAAAAATCGAGAAAAAGGCATCGAATATCATCACAACGGCCGAACAGGCGATAAAGTCTCATATTACGTAACGCCCACGAGTCTACACAACGCAATCTCGATTCCAGCACAAGGAGCGACAGAATGAGGCAAATAAAAAGAAAATCCTCCCCTAAGTGAAAGATACTGGTCCGGAAAATTGCTGGTGTCCTGCTGCTCGAGCCTCGATTCTTGCCCCGGTTGTCCTGTATCGTCGCGGCGGCTAAAGCAATCGGAAAAAGGGGCAAATCACCTGAATCCTGAGACACTCCAGCCCAGTTTGCTATAGTCCTTCCTACGTGTGCAGCAGAATACCGTTGGCTATTTTCAGTCTAAGCGGATAAGCAAGTCTACACATAGCAAACGATTAATTGGATTAGAAAAAGTTGTTTGCTGTTTGTGTCCATTATAGTGGCAAATGTGTATGTGATCCAGTGTATGTGTGCTGACCACGCGATTCTTTTAGATGTGGCAAAGCGGCTTACCTTGTGATTAGAGCCGTGGCAAAGCCAGCAAAAAATAATAGGAAAAATAGGATCTCAAGTGGGTGTCAAACGATGTGAATCTTTCGATGTTACAAAGCCAAAACACGAATAAAAAAAATAAAATAAATAAACGTACCAAACCAACGACGACAGTGACGACGATGAAGTGTTAGACACCGTTACAATTGTTGGCCCCCGATAACAACAACAACAACAGAAATAAGGTGGGAAAATTCTTTTGTGCAAGCAACTACCTGCTGTGTAATAAGGAACGCTCTCTGGAAAGAAAATTGCTTTCGGAATTGTCTCGGAAGGCGAAGAAGTTCGAGGAAGTTCAGACGGAGCCGTCAAAGGTGGGTACATCTTCCGATGTTGATATTGCTCAAGGTCACATTGCGATTGGCAGGCCGCCAATTTAGTGTGAGAATCATTTAGTTCTTCCATTTAGTCTAGAAGTTAACTAGTGTTTTAGCAATGATTTCCGAGGTTTAGTGTTTCGTTCAATTTCCAAGCTAATTTATTTTAGGTTTCATTCAGGTATGGTAGAGGCGCCTGAGACAATGAGGCAATTGTAGTTCTTTGGCTTTTCTCCGAAAACGGTGAGCCATTTTGTCCAATCTTCAACGTTATAGATTTCAAACTCTGTTTTCAGGGTATTATTATTACATTCGCTGTAACTCCTGAGGGTGATATTATAGGACATTGACATACTGGATAAATTTATGTATTTTAATCTGATAATCAACTTTGTCGACGACCATTAGCCCCCATTTGGATAACAAAAAAGTAAGCATTTTTATCTCGCTATCGGTGGACCACTAGGCAATAAATTTAATATCATAAATTACTCCTTGTTAAACTGAACAATGTTTTCGAAGACACTAAAGGTCTATCTCTTCTTCCCTGGGCACTTTTAATATAATGGGTGTGCCACATCAAATTGCATCACAGTAAAATCGCTGAAAAAAATTACCTAGTTGACCGATTCTTTTTAAACTAAACTTAACGACTATTAACTTTAAACTATGTGTGATCTTTTGGTATTTATATTTAATTTTTGTAGAACACCATATTCGTACAATCGAACATCAGGCCAAACTCGACCCAAAAGATTTTGTGCAACATCTGAATACAGCTTCTTCTATACACAAACCAACGTTTTCGTATTTTTTCCTCAAAAATGACCTTTTTGAGATCCTCACTGAGTTCCTGTTTCAAAATAGCTCAGGAATTCATCTTCATCGTCATCCGAAAGCAATGTCAATGCCAATAAAATAAATAAAAAATAGAACAGTTTGTTTAGTTATCTCCTTCATTGCGTATAGAAACCGAACTTTGAATTGCTGGACTATCTGCGCCACTGACGTTTATTGGGACATCCGTATTATCTAAAATTAAAATATCTTTTCAACCTTACGAATAACTTACCAATAACACACAACCTCGAGGCCTTTTTAAAATGGAAAAATTGTTAATTTGTAGGTTAGTTCGCCGCACTTGAACTTCCCGCTGATGATTTTTTTTTTCCTTTTTCTTGACTGGTGGAAGCTACCTTTCCCATGGAATTTATCTTAAAACTCCGATTGCACCACCTGTAACGAGCTGCACCGGCATCTTCGGGATCAGCCGCGCACCACGGGACCCAGCAAACATGGAATCGCATTAAAAATGATAACTCAAGTCATTAAAAACGTTACTGCGAATCGTAATTCCAACTAACGCAAGTAAAATGTCGTAAAAATTGTTACTCGAAGTCGTATTAAATGGTTTTAATCGGATATGATAAAAAGTCCGCCATGTTTGCAGATTTTGAAAACGATTTCGTCCCTTTTTTCTTCCGCGTGGGTCAAAAGAGAGAACAGCTTAGTTGTTCTCTTCGCGACCAGCAGTGCAACTAGATTGCTAAAAATCAGATGATGTATTTGCAAGAATTGCCCAATGACAGAGGCAGCAAATATTGTCGCTGGCAACAGTTCGCATGCGTTGAGAGAAAAAAAAAAACTTGTGCTCTCTTGCATTCTTTTAGTATGTATGAATATGGTGTCGAAATCGTATACTCTTATCGCTTTAGCCAGAAGTTGAATATTTGTATGTATATTGCCTCCACTTTGGTAGGTAAATGCTGTTTTTTCGTGTTTCATACGATCATTCTATAATGTATATGAAACGTATAACAAAGTTGTTGAGAAATATACCTACGAAAATGTTTGCTGGGGAACAATTCCACATACCGAGAAGAAAACGCTATCGATCTTGAGGTCGACATGACACCACATTCGCGTAATGACTGAAAAATGCTGAATGATTTTCTTCACTTCGATGCAAAAACTAAAATTAGAACGATATTGTAGCAGAGATGCCAGTGTGCCTGATTTTTCAGGATTTGCCTGAATTTTCAAGGCTCAGCCTGACAACCTTTGAATCCTTTGTCATATCTATCAAGCATTCATATTCTCTCGATGATTCTGGTTTCTTTGACTTAAAAATAGTCTGTTTAACGTCTTCGATCTTTTTATTGTTTTATGATATTCTTCGGGGAATTTAGCTGGAAGCTGTTCAGCAAATCCTGCGACAAAACATTGTTATTGATATTGTAAATGACTTCATTAGACACGTGGACCTGTTAGTTTGAGTTTACCCCAAGGAATACAAAAATAAATTTATCAACGAAAAGTGTTGTGATTGTCATAATTCTTGGAAATTTTCGAATGATAACTTCAAGGTCATTTCTGATTGAATGCTTCTTAAATTCGGAAAACTGTCCAGGTTGCGCTTTTTGGGCGATTCTGTCCAAAATTTGATTTTTCTCTTGATAGTCATGATTTTGCCGTTTTAACCGAACATTGTTATTCCTTTACCTTGCATTGAAAGGCTGAAGTCATTCTTACTTCAAACAGGCGAGACAACGTTTTTCTACGAGATAACCAGCGATCTTCGGTATGAAGAAGTAGCGTGGAATGTTGGCTAACCATCTCTTCGCACAACGCCTTGAATAACTCTGAATTTTTCGGTCGAGCCTTAATAAACTTGATAATTGTTATGTTTCGTCCAAGACTTCCTTCAAAGATGATGATAGTTTCGATGATAGCGAGTGCATGTCGATGAAGGATGTTATGATTACTACCGCAACTTTTGTCTTTTTTATCTGAGCAACGACTCGTCCAGCAGTATTTCCAACTATAGCATACATTAATGCAATTTCCCCATGGAATATTGTTGTACATATGTAACATAATCATCAATTATTTAGCTTGAAAATTTCAGCCCCTGACGTAGAAGTTGGCAACGGTTGGCAAAGGAGCAAATCTTCTTCGAAACATTCAGAACCCTGATAGCGAACAAATATCATCAGAATTGCTAGTCCTGCTACAGCTGTGGATTCTTCAAGCTGCATGTTGAATTTTGAAGTTCTCAATCACTTTCAACATCTTCAGCCATGTCACAAATTCGCCGAGAAATCGTGTTGTTAGACATGGGAAGAATCGAATTTACCAATTCCACTGTTTTATTATCAACCATAATAAGGACGACTTCTTGAAAACAAGGTTTGATTAAGTTTTGAACAATAGTATGCGCTTCTCCAGCTTTTCTAATCGATAGCTCGCCAAGTACGGCGCAAGAACAGCCTTTTAATTTCATTGAGTGTTTTGCACACTCAGTCTTGCAACACAACCTTGTTCTATCAAAGCAGTGCATTTTGACAATCCACCAATAAAAACAAAGTAAACAAAATTTATTCGTCCGAACTACATGCCCTGTGACTTTTTTTCTCATGTTTCGATTAAAATGAAACGTTAAAAAAATATCACAGATATTCAAAGTTGGTTTATGATTTTCGTTGCGTACGTCCGTCGCGGAGCACTTTCAAAAGCTTCGCGGAGCACCAAGTACTCGGCGGAGCACGATCTGAAAACCCCTGCACTAGACTAAGTCGATTTGGTGTCATTTTGATATTTCTTGAACCCTGGGGTCTAAAAAGATTGGTTTTGGTTCAAAACTTATCCATGATATTTTGCAGAATTTTAAGGAACGTTTACATGAGTAAATTTGAACGTTGAAGACCTTAACTTCGAAAATACATGGTCGTATTATTATTCATTATGCGATAAAGTGTCCTTTGGATTTCTTTGCGTTTGCTAAGCGATTTCGACTGAGGCTCGTTATACAATTTGTACCAAACTTTCGTTTTATCAGCCAAAACAACTTTTTTTTGGCAAAAAGTTGTTGAATCACACTTTCTACAGGAGGTCATGAACAATGTTCTTGTTTTAGAAGCACCCCATTATTTTTGAATAAAGAAACAATGTTATAAAAATTCGATGACTTCTTGCTATGGCGTGTAACCTATGAGTTCGAAATTAACATGATTTTATTCTTCATATGTTTCAAAACAAACTGCTGTTTCAATTTTGTCAATTTCGCTTCTACTTTTGGTTTCCTAAGCTGTTTGAGGAACGTCTGAAAATTCACCGATTTGGGTAAGTTATTTTTGCCAGAGTATCCCGGTCAGAAGAGCATATCAAAATTGCTACACAAACCCATCTCAACGAGATGTTATTAACTTATTCATAAAAAAGCTTTTATATCAAAATTTTCGTTTTAGTCGTTTTGAAAAAAATGATTAGGGTAAGTAAGCCCTTTTTTGGCATGGTCCTTTTCTTGGCATGCCAACATGTCTTTTCATGTTTTTCAGGTCCAAATTGAGCTAAAAAAAATTGAATATATTTTCATTGCGAAGAGAATAATTTGTTTCAAATTTGTGCATTCCGAATTTTTTTATTGTTTGTACTTTATTAAAGTAGTTAATTTTTTTTGGATCAGCATCCGAGGCAATTATGTTGGAAATCACCGTATGAAAATCAGATGAACTCACCTTTCTAGTGCAACTGTTTATTTCACATGAGATTTCAAACGCTAACATTCATTAGAAAAATTTGCAATAAATACTCATGCCTACAGTTAAACTCGGCAAAAAAACAAAAAATTCAAGAAAGACAAAAGAATGAATATTTGTTTAGGTTTTGAATAAAAATTTAAAACTAATTTTGTTCCTTTTCTTGGCATGCAACTTCAATCGAAATACACCACCAGTGTTGGAAGCTGGAACAAATAAATGTTCATTAAAGAGGTATTTTTGGGCTGATGTTTTCATTTAAAACTACGCACATATGTTTTCATACTAATTGGGTTGTATTATAAGACCGTTTCTATCAACTTAAGCTTCGAAATAAGTTGTAGAACATAAGTGATTCGACTAACTAAAAGTCATATCCAAGCATTGAAAATGCAAAAATCGCTATTTGGGAACCTTGAATCGAAGGTACATTGGTATGCGTGTGAACAGCATTTGCATTGCAGTCTGCCGAGCAAATGCCACGTGGTCTCCTACAGAACACAGTGGTTCGAAATTAAAAAAAAACTAAATGAAATTAAGCAACTCACAAGACTTAAGATGTTTGTCTTATCTAAAAACTGTTAGATCGATGGCAATTTATGACTTTAGTATACAAAATACATAATTAATTGAATTTTTATAACCGTTTTCTATTGTTTGGAAACCATATACTCAGATTTAATTTTTTGGATTTTTGTTCTAAATTTTTTTTCTTGGAAACAGAAGTTGGAAGTTCAGGAAAATATCGTTTTCATTCCAATTATTCCTTAAAATATAAGATAAGTGAGTCGAATTAAAAAAATGTTTTAGCAAGGTTTACATTCTAAAATCTTTTTGGCGTGTCAATTCACTGCACAACGTACCGGGCATTCGAGATGGCTCTTGCCAGAAGCTCATAATCTCAGCTAACAAATTCAAAAGGGCAAAATTTTGAAATACCGTTCAAAGAATTTGTCAATTTTTTACTTTATGAAGCCAAACTCCACAATATGAAGATAGTTGTTTGGTAGTGAAAATAACCCTATGTGTTGCAATCTCAAGTCTCCTAGAGTATTTTACTATCACTTATGGTCTATAAAAACTCAAAAGGAATAATTTAAACAATGATTTATAAATGACAACACATCATGATGCACAGAACCATAGAAATGTCGTAAATGAGTCTGTCGTTAGGCTTAGCATTCCTGAATTTGTCCAGTTAGCATTAAAGTCAGGAAATTATCCAAAAAAAACTGGGAAAATCTTAGCAATTTTTCCAATATTTGGATAAATCTAAGCGATGAGAAAAGTTCAAAATAAGATATTTCACCACGTTCAAGTCGTTTTTATTGCTGGAGATAATCAAAGAAAAGTAGTTGCTTGTTTCAATTCAATATTAGAAAAAAAAATCGGAATTACGAAAAACTCTTCACAGACGGATCCAAACTAGGTGACAAAGTTGGCGCTGGTCTTTATGGTGATTCTTTGGAAATTGCACGAAGTCTTCCTGAACAAATTTCGTTTTTTTCAGCGGAAGCCGCTGCAATCGCTTTAGCTCTACACCACAACAGTTCCACTGGAAACTTTGCAGTGTTTTCTGACTCGGCAAGTGTATTGCTTGCTATGGAAAACCCACGAAATCGGCACTCCTGGATACAACATATTCAAAAAAAAACATAAGCAAAAAACTTCACGTTTTGTTGTATTCCCGGACATTCTGGAATTCATGGCAACACCGAAGAAGACAAATTAGCAGCCATTGGACGCAACGAAGACCAATACGAAGTAGGAATACCGAAGGAAGATCTGTATCACTGGGTGAAATCAAAAGTTTGGGATCCATGGATGACCTAATGGAGGTCTAATAGGAACCTGAATTTGGCCAAAATTAAAGGAGATCCCAGGAAATGGAACGACAGGGAGAACAGAAAAGAACAGGTGTTGTTATCAAGGATTCGGGTGGGGCACACCAGAAGCACTCATCGACATTATATATCAGGTGGATCAGCAAGGATATGCGACGTATGTCAAGTAAGACTCACGGTAGAACATATAATTAACATATATAATTAACATATAATTATCGAATGTCCCGAGAAAAAGAGTTATTTGTTTAACGAATTGTAAAATACTGTCATCATTTTTTAAAGAGACGAACCAACAAAAGTTGAAAATCTCTATAATAAAGACAAAAAAAAAATTAGTTCGTAGAGATATCTGATGTGAGCGCCAGATGTTCCGGAGGTTCGCAAATGCGATTCGGGCTTTTCTGATCCGGGTTCCGATGTCTTCCTTGGTACCACCATCAGGCGTTATCTGGCTACCAAGATACTGGAAGCACTTCACTTTCTCAACTTGTTGCCCAGCTACCATGAAACTGGAGGGATTTCCTGTGTTGATCTCCATCGACTTGGTCTTTCCTACGAGTACTGAGTTATAAATCATTTTGATAGGAAAAAAATTGGGTAACAAATATCTCATCTTGATATAATTTTGTTTTTCTCTCTGATCGGGATGCTCCTTGTGCTTGGTGCTACAAGGGTTGAACTGTAAACTTTGTATAAATCGGTGAGAAACAAGAAAGTCTTAGTGGAAAAAGTGTTTGGGTTCATTTGACCCCTCGCAATATAAAAAGGTATTTACCTAAGTGTCGGTATGTATGTGTTAATGTCGTCAGTTTGTAGATAAAAAAATAATCAAATCTTTAAATTCAAAATTTAAAGAGACATCATTAAAGTTAAACTTTAGAAATGTGTGCACCCCCATTTCTATAGAACAATGACGTAGCTAAAAAAGCCACCATTTCTTTGTTCATTCAAAACCATATGTTGTAAGCAATACATTTAGCAAAGGGGAGAATGGGGAAATTTGGGGATCTTTTTTTCCTATTTTCATCATAACTTTTTGGAAAAAAACATTTTCTGACAGCGTGCAATTTCAAGTTTATATGCTGCAAAAGTTAGATCGATATATGCACCTGTAAATAAACTTGAAGTGTTTTCGTGAGATAAAAATGTGATATTTTGAAAGTTGGAGGAGATCCTTTATTAAAGGAGACTTGATCCTTTCATCAGGGTGCCCAAAGCTCTGGCAAAAATCATACTAAATCTAAAGGTTAAAGTTCCATTGACTTTCTTGACCATATTTGTTTTCATTTCACAGTTTATAAGTGACACACAAAGAGAATTTTAAAAGTTTGTCTACTGCCCTGTAGTCATTGCATATTTAAAGGCGCAATTTTATAATTTGCAGACACAAGCAATTTTTTGAGTTTTTTTGAGTTTTAATATTTAATAATTTCTTGCTCAGCAAGTAATTTAGAGGAAAAATATATCTTTTTGGATTCGAGTGAGCAAGTGGACCCATAATATAGATTTTTGAAAACTTTTTCGTAAAAAAAGATATTTTACTATTGCTTTATAAGTATGGAATTAAGAAATTCATATTATACTCTAATGATTGACACATTGGAATAAGTATTATTATTATAATATATATTAAGAAGAATGAAACTACTTTCTGAAATACTCGTTCGTAAAAATCCATGGCTATTTTAGAGAAATTATTCAATGAATCCATCCTTCACATTATTGGATATTATAGGGTGTTGAGAAGTGCCGTAATGTTCCAATTTCCACGAATCAGTATACATAAAAAACATCAGTTAACAGTGCCCCCGTCCTTGTGATAGGCGGGGTTCGAATATTTATTTTGTTCAAGGCGCTTACAGAGTGCCTGTTTAACTTTCCAATCAGGCCTCACCAATTTGTAAATCAAACATACGTAATAAAGCGAACCTCCCTTCGGGGAGCTCAGGGACGTCATTTGCCAGGGATTTTGTTCTTCCTCCATTCTCGGGCTCCCGGTCGCGTTCTCGATTAATCTCTTTGAAGGCAAACTTTCCCGCCCAGCTCAGCCCAGTCGACCAAATAACGACAAAGATGACGACAAGGATGATGGCGCTGGTGTGTGTGTGTGTGTGGTCGATTGACGACGCTTGTCGTCCGTCCCAGGAGCAAACGGGCGTCTTTGAATAATTCATCACGATTTCTAATGCCGGAGCTTTTGCCAAGCTAGTGCTTTGCTGTCCAATTCGAGTCGTTCAACATGTTTCGTCCTTGTGCAACAATTCTGGGATATTTGTGGGGTGTCCTGGAAATATGTTCATGAAATGTTTCGATATCTGATTTTGAGATATTTATTACAATATCATTGCAGAGCTTCATGCAATGATGATTAAATAATGAATATTTGCCAACATATTTTATATTTACTCAGATACAACAAGATGTTATAATGATGATATAAATAAATGGAAAAAAATAAATTACTACCTTAAGGAGATGATCAGTGGGATGTTTTCCTTATATTTCAGTCATCGTAGGTGATACATATTAAAAAAAAACTTTGGGTACGAAAAAGTGTTGAATAATGAAATATATTCAAAAAATAAGTCTAAATTAAAATAACATCATGGTTCAAAATGAAATGAAACTCACGAAATAGTGAAAACAGCATGGGAACAGCATTTTTGGTGCCTACTTGTGATTTAAAAACTGATTATGGAAGGTTTTAGCGTCTTGAATTCAAAGAATTTATAAGATTTCATTTATCACCTCTTTGATGATATGACGAGTGCATTTTTTAAAAAAAATTGATCTGTTATAATTAAAATCGATTTTTGATAACTGATAAACTAACAATACTACAAGCAAACTTAAAGCAGATTTTTAATCTCATTATTTTCTTTCATTCAACCAAGAATTTCGATTTTGCCTAAATATTCTAGTTTTAGAAATAAAACGTTTCGTAGGAATTTTGTTGCCTTGGGAAATATGAGCATAAAAAATGTAAATTGCTAGTTTGCTCATGAATATGCACAAATCATATTTCAAACGCATACATACACAATTTGAACCCAAGTGATTGATCAACAATATGAAATATTATTCAAACCAGAAATAGTGGCTCCAGAGAGTAAAAGATTGGAAAATTTGTTTCCACATTATCGACTACTAGCAAAGTCACACAATTCAAAACTTTACACACCTCAAAATGAAGCGTGAACGAAGAAAATTTCAATTTAAGGAAATTAATAAGAACAAAAATATTCCAAATGTTTTTTAATGTTCGCTTCGTACTATAAGGAGTGTATTCGAAAAAAAACGGCAACACTTTGTTTAGTGAATAACTTTTGAGAGCATGGATGTAAATTTTTAATAATTTCGGTGAAGCTACGTAGTAATGTGTATACGTGTGAAAAAATATTACGTTCTGTCAAGTGGTATTAGAGATAGCGTCCAATACAGAAGCTCATCGACTACAATTTTTTGCAGGATCGAAAAAAAAAAATCCAAAAACCAAAAACAGCTAGAAATCAACATTTCGACTTAAGTTCATAAGTAACTCGTAAAAAACCCTAAAGTAACTAACAGTGAGCAAAAATTTGAAAAATACAAAGATGATTGATTTAATGAAATTGAAGAATATGAAAGGTATTTCAATAGGAAAAGTGATAACACACGAATTTGTAATTTACACGCAATTTATTCCCTCAACAAAACTCATTTATTCCGAGTGTTAATCAACATTAGGTGTTTTTAACTATTCTAAGATCACAGCTTATTTAATTATCAAATTGTCATCGATCTAATCGCCTTGAGGCCAAACTAAAATCTGATCTGTTTAACAAATTTGTGCGCCTTTTCTGATCATAAGGAAAAATAGAACGAATAAGTAGCGCTCCTATTCTATTGTCGACGATTTTGCAACACAAATTTCTTCTTTTTGGGTGAATTCTAGAACTAGATTCCTCCAACTTCCCCCCGGGTGTTGCTAATTTTTTGCCTCCCCGTGGTGTGTTGATCGTCTCTCGCCTCCTTCCCTAGGATGATGATCGTGTTCGGTCGTACTCCCGTTGGAGCGGTTGGGATGGTGATGATGATGCTGTGCGGCTCTCTGGTCGAAGTTGAAGGTGATGACATTAACTGTAGCCACTATCAAGGGATCCTTCGGTTCACTCTTGGTTTGTCTCAGTTGTGGATCGCAGTTAGGTAATTTGATGACGTCATGAACCAGAGGCTCGCAACTACCGATTGCGTTCCGCAACAATTTAGATCATTTTTTTCTGACAGATTCGTACAGAAAAGCTGTCCACCGGTAAAATAAACAAAATATGATGGTCAAATCGTGCGCAAATTATTTGAACCGCTAGCAGGCATATATTTTCGCAGGGCAGGGCTAGCAGGGCAAATTTCGTAATGGACAGAAAAACGAACTCTTTAGTGAGCACCTGGCAGATTTTCAGCCAAAAACTTTTCGAGGACAAGTCTCTCTTGGATGTTTCGGAGATAAAAAAGGATAACAAATTGAAAAAAAAATGATTTTTATTACTTGAAGTGGTGTGATGATCTGTTGAAGCTACGATTCAGTCGATGTTACATAACGATTGACACCGTGAATGGCTAAATATACAAAAAAAGACTGCCTCCTAATGCGACCGTTTTTTTTTTTGCATAGCACTCCAATAGGTCACACAAAGTTTATACTCTATTTTGGCTGGATCTAGAATTGTGCCATCTCGCGAAAACTGTGTTGGAGTGATAAAAAGTCCAATATGTTGAATTAAGTAGAAGGAGGGCAAACAGCTAAATTTGTCATAACTTCCACCAAATTAATAGTTTTGGAAAATTTTCAAGGCCAAACTTCAGAAAACAGAATACATTATCAAAATTAACCTCGAGTTGAAAAGAGAGTGATTCATAGTATGCATTATGGATAACGAACTTGGTGCCCAAAAATGAAAGCTGGAAAACTTTTTCATTCAACGTTATTTCAGAAACCACTCGACAGAACGTTACAACAATTCGAACATGAAAACATTACATTACTGAGCAATATGCTGAGAATTTCATTAGTTTCCATTTATATATTCTAAAGCTATTTTTTCACAAAACAAAGTGTTGCATTTTTTTCAAATACATTACTTAGTGTCAGTTATTGATGAAAGTTATAAGAGTGGCTCCAGAGAGTTTGCTTATCAGAAAATAACCATTTCAAAGCGCATGCAATGTGTTTCAAAAATACATGTAGTAAATCAGGATTTACATTAAGCATGAATTTACTCAAAACAAGATTATACGGTCAATTAAAAAAATTTAAAAAAAATATTTGAGGAGAGATCGGGGAGGCTAAAGTAGTATGTATTTATTAACAAAAAGAGTTCAACTCCTTAAAATCTCAAGTTTGCCAGATATACAATAAAAGAGGGAATCTTGGCATAATCCGAAACTTATTCAATCTTTCAATAAAAATAAATATATGACAATTCTGTAAAAGCGAAAAATAGTACTTCTAGGGTAAAAAATCAACTTTAGGATCGAAACTTTTCTAAAGAAAAACTTTGAGGGACAAAACAGCGAAATAATATGGTAATACGGTTTGTTTTAAATTTGATGTTTAAATTTTTTTCAAAATTTGACCAAATTGGTTCACGTCATTTATTTTAAAATTCACATGTTGCCAGAATATCTGAACCATTTGGAATCAAGGAAGTCGTGATATGGAGAATAGAAGACTCAGTGTTCAGATCAAATACTTCACACAACCTGAAAATTTTTGAAAATCTGTTTCAAAAACCTGACAAAAATGGGGAGAGATACTAGGTAAAAAATGAATCAAACTTGATTTCACAAATAGTTATAAATAATAAGTATAAGTTTGAATCTACGGTTTTATATTAGATTATATATTATTTTGAACCTTTTGACTGAAATTCTAGATTCATGACATAAGAACCCGAATTATTGGAATTTCAAAATAATATTAGACGCACAGTTTTGAGCTTGAGCAAATTCTCAAATTGGACATCATTTTTCTGATTTTACTATATAGTTAAATATTCATAAATGTTAATTCACAAACACATGAAGCTGCATGTTTTGAGTATTTGTTTTACCAATCGATGTTAAATTTCAATTTCAATTTCGACGATAATTTTTCTTCAAATTTTAAAGATGAAAATGTATAACATATTAAGGGCCGCTATGGGAAAAATCATTCAAGATAATCTTAAATTATCAAGTGGTATTTTTGGAAAGCCACTGAAGCCAATTCTATAAAAATTGTACTCTTTAATAACATAACGTTTCAATTTAAAGCACTATTTTCTATAAAGTTTATATATTTAGGGATATTTCTGTTAGTTGATCAATCTGACAGAGAGCGTGTAAATTCTGTTTGATGTATTGTGCAAACCACTACTTTTGCATAGAAGCTTTTTTTTTCTTGATTTGGAGATTGTTTTTTGAAGCAAAAATCACTTTTCATGCAAATAGAAATCATGTGACTCTTTCAAATTATGGAATTTTGAGTACAAAAACTTTTGCTTCTACGATTCGAAAAGTTAACAAATCCTGTCTAGAGATGTGCCGCTTTCACTGACGAGAAATAAAAAAAAAATAGAAATTGAAAGAAAAATAATTGATGAAACTTTTTCCAGAAAAATCGAAAATTTAGTTTATTTGGGTCATTTTATATGGAGAAGTAGAATTATTTCATAATTAAATTTATAACTTTTTATTTCTTTAAACTGCAACCCATAGATGGGTCTCACTTTCAACTGTGTAAGTTGCAATTTCAGGGACTAGATAAGATGAAAAGTGATGTTGAAAAACATGCGAAAAAATTCGCCTTGTCTCCCGGTAGGATTATAATCCACATCTTACGCCTCTCCAGGGCTCATGTATTAACATTCTACTACAGGAGACAACCTAGCGTATGAGAGTTATACTGCGTCGAGTGTCGAAGTCTATCGGAATGAAGGAAATTGTTCTCCCATGTGATCATCATCATTTTCGTTATCTATTTCTATTCCCATCATATCAACTTTCGGTAGTTGGACTTAATTTTCGACATTCCTACCGGGAGACAAGGCGAATTTTTTTCGCATGTTTTTCAACATCAGTTTTCACCTTATCTTGTCTCTGAAATTTCAACTTACACAGTTGGACTTAATTCTCTACAAAAAAATGAACTAACTAAAAATGTCTAACACTTGCGGCAAGCGAAAAAACGGATATTATCGTATTTAGTGCGCAATGTATTTAAATGATTAGAATTTTTAGATAATTTTGTTTTGATTAGAAATAAAATGGTATTTATACTAACAATTTTTTTAAATTAAATTTCAAATAAGATGTATCAAAACGGACTACTGTCTTCTAAGTGTACTCTCTGGAGCCACTCAAGATACTCATATTTAGGAAGTGAACAAAAATCTTGAAATGTATGCTTGAGGTAACAGTTAAGTTGGCTTCAGAGAGTGAGCTTTCAGAATTAATTCTAATTATACGCTTTCTAATGAAAATATTCGGAATAAATCATTTAGTAGACTGAATTTCGATGAAAGAATATTAGAAAAAATGTGAATATTTTATTTGACTTTAAGACTTTAATGAATTTGTGCAGCATGATGAGCAAAGGCAATGAACAATATTATTTAAAGAATATTTTAGATACAGTTTAAAAATAATGAAACTTATCCTATGTGTTTCATAAATACAAAAATATTTTGATGTGTATGGGGCATAAGGACACGATGGCCACACGAGGTTAAATGGGCACTTTCAATTTTAGTGTGTTTTTGAGTCTTTTTTCAAAGCACATCTAATTTAAAAGGTCATTTCCTATTTAATTCCTTATATTAAGGTGCGCCGGACAAATCTGGGCATCTTTGTATAAAAACCTGATAAAACTAGGACATTTCATTTAAAAATTGAAGATCTTAAATCCTACCAATATCCGGGCAAATTTAGTCAAAAACAAGAAATTACTCAACAAAATCAAGAAAAAAAAATGATTTTTTTTTCAAAACTAATTGACAGACTTCAAATTTTAGTTTAGGCTCCCAAAAAACTTTTCCTAGTTATTTTTATAAAAATTGCTAAAAAAATTTAGTTTTGGAGGCATAAATAAAAAAAATCACAATTTGTTTTTTTTGTTCGATTTGCCAAAAATAGTGAATAAATCCTGGATAAATCCGGGCATTTTTCAATGAAATCTGGGCAACCGGGTCGGACCGGACTATTCTCAAATTTTGTATTAAATATCCGGGCAAACCCGGATAAAACCAGGCAATCTGGCAACCTCAACGTATACTACTCTGATTTTCAGTTTATAAATGGTTGTTATTACATTTTTACATTCATTTTCCATGTGGTGCAAAATAAGTATCCTTCCCTTCAATTTCTGCTACTTTATGGCTTATTTCTTTTCTTTCGAAAGAAACTGAGGACAACTTGCAGGATACAGCTGTATAGAAATGTTAAAAAACTGATTATATTTGTGCCAAGAAAATTTTTTTTACTTGAATGCCTGCTGGAAAAATCTGACAAAAACGAAGCAGAACCATCATGAGATTTTACTTCAAGTTTAATCGGTTATTCAAGATCGTAGGTTGCGAAATGTACCTATATACGAGAGTACTTTTTTAAGCATTTGAAAACTGCTAACCCGAAATTTTAGTTTTGAAAATTGTTGTTTTTTTTCATAGAAGCAGAGTCTTGGTAAATCATTATATTTTTTTCACAAAGCCACCAGTAAATACATATTAAAATCTGCAAGGGACCTTGCCACTATCAGAAATGTTATAGGATTCAACCGCTGGAATTTGTTTAGGGTTTATCATAAGTTTTGTCGTCCATCAGATATCACCTGTCTTATTACCTCGGTACCGGCTTACAAGCTCTTGGATCTGCAAAAATGTCTTGTTTGAGGTTACGTTTTAAAGACTCATAGCTATGAAACCTTTTTAGCTTATCAGAGAAAAAAATGTGGGACATTTCAGCAATCTACTCTTTGTTTTTCGCTTATTCAAGATAAAAAATTCTGGTATGTGCTTTGACTTCCATAACGATCCTTAATCGTAGTTGCCGATCATGAACTTCACTCAAACACATGATTCGAACTTTGTGGACATATTTAACAGTGTTTGCATACTTTTCCACCACTCACAGATAGTAATTTTTAGATTGATCACCGGTTTTTCCAACAATCGATTTGATAATGATGGATTTTTGAGGAAACTGTGCAAAGTAATTTTTCTCTTTTTCTCTTGCATGTCTCAAAAACGCGTTAATTTTAAACTTTGAAAAAAAAATTGGCCGGATAATACTTTTTACAGCCAACAAAATTGAAAAATCCAACCCATACTTTTGGCTACATACCTACTGTGATCATTTTTTATCTGTAAATGGTTCTTATTGTTTGAATTCTTTTTTCGAAGAACACCCTGTTGAAACGATGACCCGGTCGAAATAAATAGAAAAAAGGGAACCCTAAGAACGATAATATCAGCTCGAGTTGAGCTTTTCACTGCCACTTTCTTGTTAGAAGCGTTGACCTGTTTTTCTTCGTCTGCCAGTGAATTGGCATCCCAAGTCAGCCTGCACCTTAAGTTATGAAGGAACACCGCACACTGTCAACTGTTCCTCCAGCAAACGAGCAGAGCCGAGTGGTTTCATATAATCACTATTCAATCGATCGATTAAATTATTTTCCATTCCATTGGACTGCCAGCTGCGGGTTCGTTGGCGTGCGTGCACATTTTCCTTGTCCTAGTAAGTAAGTATTATACGACCAGAAGTATGTGAACGACGAATGGATGGACGAAGAAATGCCAGAAGTTGGTGTCCTGGTCCTCAAGGAAGTCGGTCCTTCTTCCTTCTTCCATCGTTTTTTTGTCTTGACAACCCAGGGGGACATGTGCTGGAATATGTTGGTTGAAGGATGATGGCAGGAGGAATCCAAGAACCCGTCGTGGAACGTCGTGAATGATCCACCCCATCCTCATCATCGATGGGTTCCATTGTCGGTTGTTGTTTGTGGAATGAAGGCCTTGCGAGGGCACCAAACCATGCATTCGTTCGATTCCGGGACACGTCAGTCAGTCAGAGTCAGAATCAGTAAAGTACTTATGGCGAACGTTCGTTGTTGTTGTCCTTCCTCTATGGCCGGCTGACTGACTGACTGACTGACGAAAAGAAGACGGAAACCCGTAATCCTATTACTATGGCTGATCGATTTGTCAATAAATTGTTAGCGGTACGACACGGAGCCAACCCGAAAGCCGAGGTTCGCTGGAAAGTTTTTTAAAACAGAATTAAGGAGAGAAATGTTCCCCATCATACGGGGAAAGAAAGCGCGTAGTGGGATGTTTTGTAAACATTCTTAGAATATCTTGAACTTTCGGATAATGGGACCCTTCCCGGAAGGGAAAAGGCGGTTGTGGCATTTCAAATCTTTTGGAAACTTATTTACTGCGACACCAGTTGGATTCGAGAGAAAGATTTGAACGAAATGATTCAGAATGATTCAGAATCTTTTAACAGATTTAACTTTTATACTTTTTTTCAGTAAATAATTTTAAAACGTGTGGGATACATTATAGAGAAACGATTTTGGATGTAAAGTTTTCGATATTTTTAATCAACAGAACAGATTTATTTTAAAGGTCTCCCAAAATAGTGGCTCCAGAGAGCAAACTGAAATTTGAGTTGAACCTCAAACATTAAATTCAAAGATATGGTTTTTCAGCGATTCAATAATGATAAATACAACAGAAAAGAGTAATTTGATAGGTCTCCCATAATAGTGGCTCCAGAGAGCAAACTGAAACTTTAAATTAGTAGATTTATGAACATTTTTTGATGATTGATCACAAATGTATCAGACAAACTGAGCGTTTTAAAGTTAATTAGAATAATTCTAGATATCTTTTTGGTTCGAAGTCCTGTTTAATTGATTCTTAATCCTATTTCGATTTTCATCCCTCAGCTATTGAAAAATTCTCTAATGGTCGGTTTCTGAAAACCATTTTTTTAGTATATTGCCAAAAATAACAAAAATCATAATAGACAGGGTGAGGAAGCCTACTCTAGAACTAGAGCCCACTTTGGTCCTAAAATTCCGAAAATTGAAAATAATTTATTTCGCTGGCATAGGGTTAAGACACTTCTTTGCAAACAATAAATTCGTTTGTTATATGATTTTAAACGCCGTAATTTTTATTATTCTAATTTTAAGTGACATGCTCGGCGGAAAAAAACTAGAGAGATTAAAAATTTTTTAGTGCGTATATATGCGAAAGCTGTGGTAGGTGTTGAAATTTTAGGCTAGAGGGCATGTCGATGAAAAGCTCCCGTAAAATGCAATGTCTTTACACTCTACACTAGCTTACTATACATGAGAAGCTGAGAAACAGAATCCCCATGTATAGCCCTGTAGTTTCGGAGCGTGCTTTTACACATACTTCAAACGAGCAAAAATGTAACAGCCCATGTTTGAAGTGTGAAGCTTTTCATCAACATGCTCTCTAGCCTAAAAATTTCAACACCTATCAAGCTTTCTCCTTTTGGCGCACGAATGCCTGTACATCCACCTGTCTTTCATATTCTGTAAAAAAAAAATCTTTAGCAGTTCTTTATTCCGCCGAGCATGTCACTTAAAATTAGAATCAAACAATGAACTCTTATTCTTCAATCAATCTTATCGTACCGTTTTGCCATTAAAAGTGATTCTAATAAAATTTTCAACGTTTTTAAAAATGTACCTTCTCTTCACAGTGCTAAAACAGACAGCTCAGTAGTGGGACACATTTTGAGAAATAAGAGCGAATAAACAAAACATCACGTTTTTTTAACTGTCCAAGCCAAGGTTTAGAAGAAAACCACTATCATTGTGATAAATATGATCTTTACTACCTATTTTTGTTAAAACATAAGAAAATCAATGGAAAATCCGGAAAATTTGTAAAGGGTCCAGAAATAAACACTTTTTTTGAACTAACATCACCTAAGCTTTGTTTCAATACCAACCATTCATCAATTAAGTTGCGAATCTTAAATTGGGGCATAATCTAGAACTTATATTGAGCATTTCTAAAATGTTTGTTAGGTTATAAATAAACTACAAGTAAAACACATTTTTTTCCCGTTCTTATAAACAGTTCTGAAGATAATTGAAAATTTTCAATAAAGTAAACCGAAACGTAAACTAAATGGAAGTTTTTTTAAAATCACCGAGAAAAATCAACCGAAAATCGAGAAGATAAAAGGAACGGTGACCGAAACCCAGTTTATGCAACGAAAATTTGATCAAGGAAAAAATTTACTCGCGATGTATTTTGTGAGGCAGAAAACGGAAAAAAAACGGATGTGAATTTGATCAAGGAAAAAAAAATTTTTTTCTAATTACTGTGCTGCTGACAGTGCTGAATAATAGTGATTTTTTTTTAATATATATCACTGCAAATTAAAAAAAGCTGTGATAATTTTTTCCTGATAATGTTTGATGTTTGATTTAAAGTTCATTTTTCAATCATTTTTTTGTTTTTCTCGAAAAAATCGAAAATTCAAGCAGTTTAGAGGTATTTTTGATCTAGGTCCAATAAAAAAAAACAAGTTCAATACCAAAATAGGAACAGTAGGTAAAAAAGTTGGAAATATTGATCATTCCCATCTTTGTTAATCTTTCAATAATGGCAACACTTATGTAGAAAATTCTCATTGAAACTTGCAGATAAGATCACAAACTATAATTTCAATAAAAATATAAAATCCTCATCCATTAATGTGAAACTTATGGATTTAGAAAAAACCTCTGCTTAAACATTATTAAAATAAAAAATTTTGGAAATTTTTGTGATTTTGACTCATGTACTGCATGAAAGTGCATAAAGGCAATTAAAAATCCAATCTAGAGATAACTTAAACTGTAATTAAGTCCATCTTAGTGAGCATCCCAATTCAAAATTTAGTTTTTTTTTTAACAATAGTTTGAATACTTATATCAAGGAGAGTTGATATGTTTGCAAGCAGTTAAATTAGATTAAATTAGAACAACAATTTTTATAACGAAAACCAGAGGTGCATCAAAAACAGAATAATTTCACAAGGAAACAGCTTTTTGTGATAACTTCATATGTTTTAAAGAACTCGGCGACATGAACTTTCAAAATAGAATTTGGATATTCAAGATATTTGAATAAAAATCTTTATAACTATGTATTTGATACATTTCTTAAAAAAGTCTCCGGGTATTTGGTATTGAGGATTTTGATTCAGAAAATAATTGGTTACCTCAAGCAAAGATTCATTTAAAAGGTAATTTTTGTTACTTGTTTTGCATCCCGATTCTGTGCGTACGACAAATAGATTTTTGTGGCTTGACACAGGTCTACATAAGTTCTGCTTTTATTGATTAAGAATAATTTATGAACCCTTTGAAATATTTCTTGCGAGTTCACTGAAAAAGTTAAACATTTAATATTTACCGCAACACACGCTGAATTATATTTCTTCAATTCTATATGTTAAACAGTTATTTATTATTCTTTTCATGAGGTTTAAACCTCCCCATCTCATAAATGTAAAGTAATGTTATTAAAATGGATATAATATAGATTTTTTGATTATTAAATTAAAAAAAAAATCCCCTCCCCTGTTCAAAGTTTTTGAATTTACCATTTATCCTTTGAAAATGGTTGATATTCCAAAAAAAAACAATCTGCAGAAAAACGGTATCCACTCTTCAGCAACGATGTTAAATAAGTCAAAATCTTCAATATCAAAAAATCAAAAACGTTACTTTAAAATGTCAGAATACAGAATATATATTTTTTTATTTTTTTTTAAATTGCTAGATTTAAATTTTCCATAGGATTGTATTTTTGAAAGTCAACCTCTAGGAAAATTATCGATGCTTAATTAAATGAACGGTAGTAAAAAGATTTAAATAAGTTAATTTTTTTTCCTGTAGATTGGTTTGTTTATCAGTTGTCAATGATTGATTTTACTCAAAACAGGATCGTATCAAAACTTTCGAACGCCATGTCAGTACCAACACGTAAAAAGGGTCTATGTTCATTCATTTATGACGTTTCGAGAAAAACGCGTTTGAAAACCTTTTTTAGATCGCTAATTAAAATTCACGTGAAATATTTTAAGTTTACATGACCCAAACGGTGCGTAGGAGCATTATTAATATGTTTTTATCGATAAATAGGGTATTTTGATGGAAAATAAGCTCGCAATTGCCTATATAACCTAGCTGGAGTACAAATTTCTTCTAAATGGTTTATACACCCTTTGCTTTGTAATAAGAGACATAATGTGTGTGTTAGTGAGATGGAGATAAAATTTCCCCTGTTTTTTACAAGCGCTGATAGGTCTTTCTTTAGGAGTGAGTGAATGCCAAGAAAAAAAAACAAATTGTGTTGTAAACTTTCTTATTAATGCGTCGCAAACTAAATTTTTTGAACAAGTTTTATAAAAATAGCTATTAGAAATTTCTTGAAAGCGTAAAATACGATTTAAAAACTGTTGATGAATTAAACATATTTTTTATGTTTTTTCCTTGATTTGTGATTAGTAATTCCTAGATTTGGACCGAATTTGCCCGGATATTGCCGGATTTCAGTCGAAATTTTGGAATCAAATGCCCGGGTTTTGCCAGGTTTTTAGATGAAAATTGCCCGGATTTTCCGGCCCAGGAACGTGCTGAAAAAAATCTGACAATCATAATCTAAACCGTTTGCTTTGTTGTGGAGAAAAGGATGTATAAAACAATTTGAGTGAGGATAATGTCATTTTATGGCTCTAAATTTTTTAGTCTATTCGCTCAAACTGCATTATAAATTTTAAGAAATCTGATAAACTAAAAACAGTTTTTGTGTTAAGTAGAGCTCATATTGTGCTACTTAAATCCACTTAAAAAGGGGTTTTGTTTACTTTGTCTTTTAAACCCTTTTCATATGTTGGTGTTGATATGACCGAAACTGGAGGTGATAAAAAAAAATCTGACAAATGATTCGAGTTCAGGATGCAAAAACTTCCAAAACCAGTTATTGAGACATAGTACCAAAACTAATTGGAATAAATTGCATGTTCAGTACAGGTTATGAGTAAAATAAATATGGTACAATTTTAGGAAATAAAAAAACGTATCTAATTGTAATTGTTTCTTTATTCAGTGGCAACCTAAGCCGCCACCTGTGGCGTAGAGGATAGCATTCAAGTCTTCTAAGCCAATAGTCGTGAGATGAAGTCCTGGTCATGGCGAATATAGTAGACTTTCTGTGGGTTGGTGGTTTTAGCATTTGTAAAATGCTAGCCATCATATCAAAGGTTGCGAAATCACAGAAAAATCTATGATTTCACAGAATTTTAAGAAAATTTTCATCACAGATTCTGCGTAACAGAACACAGATCTTTGGATATATTTACTGATTTCACAGAATTTTTTGTATTTTGTACGTATTTCAAAAAATTTTTTTTTCTTGTCAACATTAACTGTTGATTTTCACTTTGGTTTGTAAATTCACGATAAGATTGT
Source organism: Uranotaenia lowii (assembly GCF_029784155.1). NCBI lineage: Eukaryota > Metazoa > Arthropoda > Insecta > Diptera > Culicidae > Uranotaenia > Uranotaenia lowii. Next base: position 223,670,764 of record NC_073693.1, on the reverse strand, counting down.
TAATTTCAATTGATTTTTTTCGGGTGTAATGTAAAAAGACCACATTTGTCATGACTCTTAATAAAACAAACACGTTTTTGTACACCCTCGAAAGATGTACGCTCAGTGTTAAGTGTCTGGAATCTCTTCTAAGAAACTTCAAGTTTCATCAAGATCCTATATCCTTTTGTGTTCGTTTCGTTAAAAAACTTCTTGTAATATTACGATAAATAAGATCATGAAGATTTCTCAGATTTTTTTAAAGAAATTTTTTGGTTAAGATTTGGGTTCATTTTGCCGGATTTTTCCAGATCATGGTAAGTCCCAAAAGAGCTTCGCGCTATATAAGATTATTAAAATGTATCGTGATGTTGCTTCTCAAACTTAGTATAATGCGATCATCTTATATCGATTTTTAATGCAGTTCTAACAATAAAAATGTATGGCATGAGTTTTCAAGAAGGGGAGTTTACTTTTAAAAATGTAAACAAATGATTTACATGTTAAATTAGAGATTTTATCACATTGTTTTAAATTGCGGCGAAGATTTTTGGTAAATCAAATATATGATTCATATAAATAAACTAAAATAAATCAATAAATAGATTAGTTTGATAGTTATCCCAAGAGGTGGCTCCAGAGACTCAATTTGTATCATAGCTTTTGGTTTTTCATAAGGGCCTGAAATTAACGTAAAAATTACACTTTCAAATTGAAATGTTACAGATATGATTTTGAGTGAATAAAAAATTATTATTTATTTTTTCAAATGTAGAGCAATTAGTAAAAAATGTCGAAAAGTGGCTCCAGAGATCAACTTATCAGTTTTAGCGTTTAGTTGTTTTAATGAACGTAACAGCATATCTCATTGAACTCTGATAGTGAATTTTCAAAAACTTACAGTTTCCGATTATGATTGCATTAGTTCACAAATTTAGCGATTTTTTTCATCAATACCTACTTTTTACATTAACTCTCTTATTTTCAATTAATTGTTATTTAAAACGTTGTGTATTGAAACTAAGACTTCTTTCGATTTCTTAGATTGGGACATCGAAAGTTGATTTGTTGTATGAGTTGCAAAACAAACAAATCAATGATGAATCAGAATTTATGCAAAAATAAACTTGGAAAATTTAAAAATAAGTGAAACTTTGTTAAAAAAAATTAAAGTAAAACGTTTGACCAGTTATAGTACATGGGTGTTTTGTTTTGCTTTTTTAATGCGAAAGCTTTTACAGAATTAAGTCAAATAAAAAAAATCACTAGCATTCCTTACCAATACATTCTTTTCAATCAACATTAATACGGAATCAAATGCCACAAAAGATTATATGAAAGTGAAATATAAAATTGACACTTATCATGAAAAGCACTCAACAAATCGCCTTTCTCATTGATCACGTACGTGCAACTACTAGTATCGTTCATACATCCGTTCTGATAGTTCTCCATTTTTGCTGATTCGGCAGAGAAGGTATTTATTTCAATTTTGAAATTTGTTTACCCAAATGCTGCCAAAAAATGCTTTATATGTACAGTTCCTACCGTTTTGTTATTTACCGTCCATGCAAGTGTCATTGTCGTTGCTGCGGTTCTGTATTGGCTAAGCTAAACGAACGAACAACAAACCTGTCACACTCGATTTGAGTTTTGGACTCGAAACCGGAACATAAATTTGCCAATTTTCTTCCCCCAGCTGCGCCGGCCGGAATGAAAATTGATTGGAGCTACTCTAGCGCCATGGAACCGTTTCAGGGTGTTAGTTCCAACAATGTGGTTGAACATTATCGCATTTTTTTAATATTCATGGAATTTAAAAAAAAAGTCTTTAAACTTCTACTGGGGTTCGAGATCATCTCAGTACTTCAGTTTTGAATCAGAAATCTTAAATTCGAATAATAATATTCATAGGAATTGGTTTTCTTCTTAATTCCTTTTCTGAGCTTTGATAGAGATTTTAATTTTATTTGAACTTTTTTAGCATTTCAGTTATGGAAGATAAGATAAACTTCAATTAAAACTGGTAGCATTAACCCTACCGAGCACACGTTGCAATGCGTGTGTAATATGGGGTGGGATTTGGCTAACATAAACATGGTGTGAAAAATCTACTCGACATTTGCTTTCTCGGTTGCCCGATATGAAGAGGATGCAACAACACGTGTTAAACCTACGCTTACATTGAACGTGCCCATTTTGTGTCAAAACAATCATGATGTGAATGGAAATAAATAAAACAATGCAGAGTGTTCAAAAATTTCGAATACAAACTGCAAACACGATAACTTTAAATCAGTTGGTTAGAATTAAAAAATACTCCAATGGAAAGGCAAATTAATCACTATCAATCACATTAAATGAGTTGAAAAAATTGGTCGTAAACTTTATTGAATTTTTAAATAGTGCAAGTTCAACTCAAAAAATTTATCTTAAAGATAAATCATTAGATACACAAAGAGAGATACATATAGAACAAGCAATCGCGGTGATAAATCCAAAACTCAAACTTGAATAAGCTACATAAGCTTTTTTTTATGTGTAATAATTATTAATAGAAAAGTGTATTGATTATTATTGAAGCATAATTTTTTAGCTTAATTGGAGAAGCAAGGCTCAAAATAAATTGCAAGAAATGCTTATAAACCTTTCCTCGTTTCTTCTTGATATGTCTTCCAGATGCTTCCAGAAATGAAGATACTTGGACGTACTAAAAATAAGTTCTTTATTCTAGGCAAGTTACAATTGGAATGAAAAAACTAACATGTGCTTTGGTCAGTGACTGCTTAGATAGATTTTAAATTTCAGAACGATTGCTTCGATGGTCGAATATGACACTTCTCAAATAAGCAATCCAGATTGCCCAATTTAATTCGGGCTTGTTCGGATTTCAAAAAAATGGAAGAGAAAGCAAATCCCGGTCAGGCCGGGAAAATGCTCGAATTTTCCCAGATTTATTTACAACCTGAGCGAAACTAATCAACTTAACTTTTTTTAAACATAAAGTATGAATTTTTGATCGTAATAAACTTGTAAACTTATTTTGGAGATGTGAAATTTGAATTAAACGCCACTGATGTAACTAAGATAAAAACAAATTTTCATGAGTTTATTCTTCACTTTTACTTTAGAACTTTTATTTGAAAAACCTGGATTGTGGATTGTACAGTTTTTAAATAGAAAATTTCGAAATCTTTTTTTTCCGGATTTTGCCAGGTTTTCTGCGTTAAAATGCTCAGATTTGCCCGGCCCAGATAATCAATGTTTTTTTGATCTCATTCCCCATTCACTCTCCACTCTCTTACTTTTCTAAAATGGAAAGGGTTCAAGAAATACCATCGATAGGGTAACGGACCTATTTTGGACCGCTTTGGGAAGTGGCTATTTTCTGGAATAAAAAAGCATATGTTACAATTTTCGACTGCTTTATCCGTTCATTACAAAGATCAAGGCTTTTTCTATCGAAAAATATCGTCTTTTGTTGCAATGTAACAAGATTTAAGCCTAAATACACGTTTCATAAATCATTACTCTGGTCAGTATTTTGGACCACCAGGCTTTTATTTTGGACCACCCCTGGACCTGTTTTGGACCACCCTTAAACTGAATAAGTTTTTTTTCTAAATTTTGCTACATTTCGACAGCGATTGATGCGCAATTATGCGAATTATTCAGATAATTTTGTCTTTTCTCATTGTTATAGATTAGTCAAGTTTTGTTTGTTCGATAAGAATAGAGTAAAAACAATAAAATTCCTGTTATATAATGTGTTCCAAATGTTATGAAAATTCTGACAGCATACTGAAAGCTCGACGAAATTTGTTCTGCAGTGTTCAATACTGGCCAGTTGGTTTATCTTTAGGCTCAATATTCAGAACGCAAATCTCCTTCAGGAGACCCAATGATAAGTTGAGAAAGACATCATAAACTTCGCGACATCATTTGATGCATTTTGACTTCCAAAACCTTAGTGAATTTAGTTTGGCTTCAGTTCTGTAGATAGACTCAAAAAAAAAATTGTACGAGATTTATGATATCTTGTTAGCCATCTAAAAGCCAGATTTTTTTCTCAAAAATTCATTTTTAAGTTTGATACTAACTTTGTTCTAGCATAAAATTTATCGTTGGAGTAATTTTCCAACAGTTTTTGGTTTAAATTGCATAACCACAGGGGCTCAAAAACTAGATTTTTATTACTTAATCGCTTGTCAAATTTACACATTTCAACCATCTTTTCCCTAGTTTTGAAACATATATAGCTATAATTGAATACATTATTTGATAAAATTGTTCTAATATTGACTGAGATATTGCAAATGTTACAAAAATTAAACTCGTTGCATATTTGGCGATTTGTTGTCGTTTTTATTCCAAACCCCGGGTTTTATATTTCGTTTCTTTTACCTATCCGAGTTTTTTTCCTCGAAAATCATTCCTGAATGCACTCATTTTACTGGCAATCCTAAATGGTTGAAACTTTTGGACCAAACTTTAAAAAAATTTTCATGAAGCATAAAAAACAATGACTTAATAAAAAAATTGGTACAAGTCCAAGTTTTCATGTTTTTAGGCTTCTTTAAGCTGTAGCTTTTATCAACTGCATATCAAACAGTTGCCATTGATGTAGATTGTTGGATTAACGTGATTTAAAGCAAAGTGCACAAAAAGTAAGTTAAATCTATGATTGGCTTGGTTTTATGCCGATTAAAGTGAACTTCGTCTAATGGCGAGTTTGGGCTTTGGCGAGTTGATTAAATAAAATCATGCTTAAATTCCAAATTTTATTCATAATGAGTGATTGAAATAGTGTGCATAATTCTTTCATATTGTCGTACAACGTCTTATTACGTTCATGAACATTTAACAGCATGTTTAATATCTAGGTTATGTTGAGTGGTCTAAAATAAGTCCCTAGGGAATAAAGTAGGACCTATTTTCGACATGGGTCAAGTTGCTATTAAAACCAGTTATTTTGCTTTTTCGAGCTTGCAAAATAGTTTTCACGTGTTTTCTCATAGCTGTGAACATGTTTGTATTTGTAAAATTCATCACAGCTACGCAGTAAACCTCTTGAAAGTTGAATAAAATAATGGCACGTCTTCCTCAAATGGCCCTGATTCGGTCCAACTCTGAAAAATCAAAACTTTATTTTCAATTTTCTCTCCGTGAACAGCTTACTTAAATGAAATTTTAGATGTGATTAGAATCATGAGAAGTAGCTTTAACTATATTTGTACAAATTTATTGTAAATAACATGATTTATGAGAGAAATATTGGCAAGAAGATACAAGGTGGTCCAAAATATGTACCCACTCTAAAATAAGTCCGTTACCCTACATTGTAAGTATCTAAATAACTTCACATGCCACCAACCTCACATAAGTTTTTGAGTTACGCGAAATATTCGTATGCAGATAGCCTCTCTTGTAAAATAAGGTCCCTTTTGCTTGATATTTTCTCGGTTTAACCAAAACAAAACTTAATTGGGATTCCCCCACCCCTTTTCACCTTATTTTAAATCACTACTTGAAAAAGGTAAACTTAAGCTTATACCCAATACTAATACTAATGGTCTTACCCATTTTTTATACCCAAAAGCCCTGTCACAGCAAATTTGGTTCCATTGGTTGATACCACTACCTTTTTCAAGTAGTGGTTTAAAATAAGAATGAAATCGCTGTGAAGCTGCGCACCCACCTCCAAATTTGACCAGCTGCCATTTCTATCTCGGGTGATATTTTTTCATAAAATTTTCAAACAATCTAGTTCAACTATCCAACAAACGGTTTACAAAATTTGAGGTCTTTACAATGACTGGAAAAAATCCGTCCAAAAATGAATGAAATCGCGTGTTGGGCGATAATGAACCTCATTTTCTACCCGGCACCATTTTTGATCACGTTCATCGATTTTGACAAAGTTTGGCCTGGTATTAAATCATACATTTTGATTGAAAATTGTCAAAGATACAGCAAATTTAGTGAAGCAATTCAAAATTTCTCTTTTTTACGGGAATAGCTGTATCTTTGTTTTCAGTCATTGTAGAGACTTCAAATTTGTAGAGCGTTTTTTGGATAGTTGAACTAGATTATGTGAAAATTTTATGAAAAAATATCAACCGAGAGAGAAATGGCAGCTGATCAAAGTTGAAAGTGGGCGCGCAGCTTCACACGATTTCATTTTTTATTTGAACGCAACTATATACTCTCCATGCCAAATTTGGTTCCATTTGCTTGATGTGTTCTCAGCTCATGAAAAAAACTGTAAGGGAGCCCCCTTCCTTTTCCTATCTTCCAACAGGAAGGAAGGGTTGGATTCAGGGTTGGTTTCAGGAAATTTGGTTTCAGTTGCTCGAATAGTTCCCAAGATGTATAATACAGAAAATCAATGGGAGTCCCAATCACCCCTTTCTGTATTCCCAATTGAGGAAGGGAGGGGTCAAAAATAATCATAGAAATATTACTCGTATTTAAATACCCTATCATGCCGAATTCGATTCCATTTTCTCGATTCAGTCTCTAGTTGTACACTCAGAAAAATACTTATTTATGTCATAAGATTTGCTTATGAAGTGGCGCCATAAAATAATCATTGAAATTCATAAGTTTATCTTATGACGCGAATGAATTCTGAAGATGAACACCTATTGCAATGGGAATTTGTTGCTTTTCATAAGAGACTCATATGGAAACAGGCAATCGCTTTCTTATAAGAATAATTTAAGATATTTGATGCTGAAAACATTCACATTATTGTAAATATAATTTGTTTTTTTTTTGTTAATTCTTTATTTGAAACGGCTCATACCTTCAGGCTATAAGGAGCCAAACTCGTTGTGTTTGATTACAATTGTGTGCTTATATCTAGTTCACTTTTGGAAGAAAAAGTAGATAGATAGGGAAATATGAAATAAAAAAGATTATAGACGAAGATCAATAGTTTTAAGGAAAAGATATATTTCAAACATATAGTCCAAGTCCATCACAGCTAACACATCCCTTACTGGAATGATGAGTGGCTTTCCTCGGGCCCGAAAAGATATAATTTGTTGAAAATTTATTCATTAATGGTCACCATCAGCAGCACATCAACACGCTGTTCAACCAAAGTTTCTTTTGCCGCATCCAATTCTTCGGCCTTGCGTTTTTTTGCCGATCAGCATGCTGAAAAGTAAACAAAAATATGTTTTAGTTTACTAATATATTAAACGCTCACAGCAAAAAGATCAAATCTAACTAACCATTCAGAAGATGACATTAATATTTAACTATTGAGGAAAACTAATAACTATCAACTGGCGAGTGGTTCGTACCGTTAGATGACGAAAAACTGATGGAATGAATGAATGTGTTCATTATTTTTTCACTATGCCGTATCTTCTATGTTTCATAAGATTTTCCTATGACAAATGAAAGAATTTCATTAGATTCTTATGAACAATAAGTTTGCACCCCAAAAACGGTTCAAAAGACGTATCTTGTGAATATCATAATAAGAATTTGCCTGAGTGTAGGAAAATTGTATGGAAGGAGTGCTGGATCTCAAATAATCATGAACAATTTTCACGTTTAAAAATAATTTCCTATGTAAAATTTGGTTCTGTTGACGCGGCCCATAGTGGTCAGATGTCAAATCAAATTACTCATACACAACAAGAGAGAGGAAATTGTTAGAATAAGGAAAAATAAATAGGAAAAAGGGAAGAAAAGTTGTTGATGGAAAACCACCTGGTGATAAGTTGAGTTCCGCGAATAGTTAGCACGAAATTAGAGAAATTTATTGGAGTTAGAGTAGAAGTGCTCGCGTTTATTGAAACTATACCATACAACTTGGGTATGTACTAATAATAAGTTGTAAATGCTAAAAAAATCAAGCCAAGTACTCAAAGTACTTCTGCACTTTAGGTTGTCGATCATTGCCACGCTGTTGAGCTGATAGATTCGAAGGAATTGTCGGCTGCCTGTTGGTCCAAAGCTTACCCAGTTACACAGGTCCTTCAGCAGCTATTACTAGACACCATCAACAGAAAAGGAACTAACCTCAAATTCGATCAATCGATCGAACAATTATACTTAAATACAATCGTTGGAAAGATTGTTTCAAATCGCTGCGCATAATTGGCATGGATTATAAATCAAATCAAATCGTATGTCGATTATTAGGCGGCAAAGAAAGTTTCGACTAAACCACAAAATTATAAATAATCCACGGTCAGAAACACGATATCGAATCGAAGAAGAGAGGTTCTACTAAAAAATTTGTGAGTATTTGATCGAAAATAACAAGTTTATACAATTTAAGTTTACCTATTCTAATAAATTTACAGTTGAGCTGTCTATTATTGTACTGCTGCAAAAAGGTGGATTATCTCCCAAGAAGATCCGAAAATCACAGTAACAGGTTCAATTTGCTCGATTAGTTCTTGAGTAATGTAAAAAATTGTAAGGGTTCATCTTCCCCACTTCCCATATCCCCACTGGTAGATGGGAGGGGACTCAATTGATCATAGAAACATTTCTCGTTCCAAAATATTCTTCCATACAAGATTTTATACAGATTAAAGTATGCAAACATTTGTCGTGAGAGGGAGGGGTCTCAAACAAAAATAAAAACCATCCCTTGCCTCCAATACTCCAATTCCAAATTTCAAACAAATCGTTTCAGAGTTAGCGAGTCTATAGGAAACAGACGGACAGACAGACAGACCGACAGACAGAAATCCATTTTATGTACATAGGTTTTGCTATTCAGGAAATACTGAAGACGTTACTCAATTCATTTAAATTTATTCACAGTTTATTATCTAAAAAACAGACAGATTTTTGTTTGAAACAATAATTCATATTTTTTGTTCTCTAATTTTTCTTCAAAACTTTCACAATCTTTGAAAATTTTGGTACTTGTTTTAAAATTTTTAAATTTTACAGATAAAAAATACATATTTGCAATTTGCGTCTCCAGGTTAATCAACAAAAGCAGGTCAACAAAATATGTTCTATGCATTTTATTTTTAAGTACTCAGAGTCGGCTGCAATTATTAGGTTGTTCTCCAAAATCCTATAATATTTGAATGGATCAATCTAACTTAAAATTCTTAATGATAAAATCTGACATTATCATTAAGAATCGGATCGAATTTGGTTTCCATCGTTTACCGTTTCAAGTACCAATTTCGAAGTCTGGAAGAACAGCGATATCTTATTCTTTCCATTGCCACCACAAACTTTCTCTTAGGTTTTTTTTCGCACCCCAATAAAACTGTTTATGATTGAGGCAGTCCGCCCATAACTTGGCAGCAGGGGAGCTACTAGCAGATATCGATTCGCATTTCAATCGAATCCGTCATGTGAATGTTGTTGGCTAATCGCGGGGTATTTTGCTTGTCAATTAAGGAGATAGATATACATTTTTTAAAAATAGACAATCTTCTCGTAGAGCGGATGCGAGAGACGGATTCAGGCAGCTGACCGAGACCGATTCATGGTTATACTTTTGCCATTATTATTCCTACCTACTGATTGACTGTTGTGTGTTTGTTTTCGTTTTTCGTGTTTTCGGTGGTGGAAAACCTTCCGTTGTTGGTGCATAATTGATTTAGCTTCGATTCAAGAGTTTCATTTTGACGGCAGCCAGGGAAATAAATCATTAGCGGTGGTTCAGTAATGTATATCCGGGGCTCGAATAACCGGGCGGATCGTTTGCCAATTGGAAATTTAATGATTTTTTAATGAACCATTACCGCTAAAATTGTCTAGAAAAATCGTTCCTGGGGCAGTGTTGGCGTATTGGAATCCGATGCCAATTATTGGAATGGTTTTCATTGGCTTCGGTCTGCTATTATACCTTGAGCCACAATGAAGAAAATAACAAAAACAGGAAAAATATGAAATATTTATTAGTCTCTTAAGAAATTTGTTTATTTCTTAAATTAAATTTATTTAACACTAAACGTACCGGAGGCGGTCAAATGACGGTTTTTGAACTTTAAACGATGATTACGCCTTATATGATTGTTTTTTCGCAAATTTAACGACCGGACTATTTTTGTTTTTGAAATGCAAGTATTTTTGCGTTTTTAAATTTTTTTTAAGTGTTACGGTTTTCGAATAACGTATGTGGTATACCTATTCATACCGCGAGCGGTCAAATGACGGCAAACACCGTTTTCGCTAAAACTTTCTTGTTTCTCAACCGATTTCTATCAAATTTAAAGTTTTGAATAGCTTATAATTCGACTCAAATATGTTTCTCAGACAATTTTCATCTACAATCAATAACTTTAAAGTTATTTACAGTACAAGAAAAAATTTATGAAAAAACATGCTTCAGGAAAAAGGTTGTAAATCAGTTATTAAGTGCTCGAAAAAAATTTCACTTAGTGCCTGAGAAAGCTGAAGTTAGAAGCTATATGTTGCACATATGGAAATTTTTTTTGAAAATTTTCTAAGATCATGGCCATAAAAAATGTAAAAAAGTTGTGTAAAACCCGTACTTTTCAATCAATCGACCGCCAAAGCTGTTCCTGTTACAGTAGAAAATTTTGAAAAAGTGAATTGAAAAGTAGACGTAATTTGTCACATTTTGGCATCTTTAGATTTTTTGAAATACGAAGTACATAATTTATGACGACTTTTCAAAGGTAGCTGTTTTTCTAACTTTTTATCATTTTGGATTTTCTAAGACAATTCCTACACCTAAGCTCAGCTTTGCACTGGATTTTGAGTACGTTAACGTAAGGTTTAGGCAACAAAACTATATGCAAAAGAAAGCTTATTTCATACCGGTTCTAGTGGTGTAACTGCATTGGCGGTGCAATGCTTGGCAAAAATATGATAAATAAAACAGTGAACTAGTTTCTGAATTTTGAGAAGTCAGCACAAATTCCTGCTTGGCAGACGGGCGCAGTGGGTGGTAATATCTCAAAGCTATTTTGCACACGAAGACGGATGAAAGGAAACGAAAAAACAAACGAGCATTCGCTCAAATTTTCTGGTTTTACTTTCAGAAATATATTTATTATATTTTTGTCAAGCATCGCACCGCCAATGCAGTTACATCACTAGAACCGGTATGAAATTTGCTTTCTTTTGCGTATAGTTTTATTGCCTAAACTATACGTTAACGTACTCAAAATCCAGTGCAAAGCTGAATTTAAGTGTAGGGATTGTCTCAGAAAATCCAGATTCATAAAAAGTTCGCAAAACAACTACCTTTGAAAAGCCGTCAAAAATTATGTATTTAGTATTTTAAAAATCTAAAGATGCCAAAATGTGACAAATTAAGTCTACTTTTCAATTCACTTTTTCAAAATTTTCTACTGTAACAGGAACAGCTTTGGCGGTCGATTGATTGAAAAGTACGGGTTTTACACAACTTTTTTACATTTTTTATGGCCATGATCTTAGAAAATTTTCAAAAAAAATTTCCATATGTGCAACATATAGCTTCTAACTTCAGCTTTCTCAGGCACTAAGTGAAATTTTTTTCGAGCACTTAATAACTGATTTACAACCTTTTTCCTGAAGCATGTTTTTTCATAATTTTTTTTTTGTACTGTAAATAACTTTAAAGTTATTGATTGTAGATGAAAATTGTCTGAGAAACATATTTGAGTCGAGTTATAAACTTTTCAAAACTTTAAATTTGGTAGAAATCGGTTAAGAAACAAGGGAGTTTTAGCGAAAACGGTGTTTGCCGTCATTTGACCGCTCGCGGTATGAATAGGTATATACAAAGTGTCGGTATGTTTAGTGTTAAGTAGCTGATAAAGGTACATGTTCGGATAAGTGAACGGCATGATCAATAGTACTAAGATAGAACTGCCATTTTTTTTTCACCTTTTTGCGTGATGGTACTACTATAGCATGATGTTGAAAACAGAGATGTTAAAATCGCGAGTCTACATACTCGCACTTTGCCCTTCTTTGCAGAACGATTTTATTTCGTTAAACTCAATCTGCAATGATGCTATCTAAAGCGGGCCATAGACTACACAAATGGCCTGTACATATTCGATGATTCCACGACGATTGTTTGGTCTATGCTCGCCCACACACTATACAAACATTTTTCACGCGAACACAAACGATTGCTGGCGAAAACAGCAACAGCAACAAAAAAAAACATTTCCACCCCGGCTGGGAGAATGTTTTGTACAAAATATTTCGATCCCGACCGTTTTTACTCCAACCGTTTGGGCGCTCATTCAAGCAGTGCCATACACTATGCAAATCGTGTTTACAGCGACAAAATTTCATCGAATTTCATCGCATTTGTACAAATGTTGTGTAGTCTGTGGCCCGCTTAAAGCGGGCCATAGACTACACAAATTGGCCTGTACAAATTCGATGATTCCGCGTCGATTGTTTGATCTATGCTCGCCCACACACTATACAAACAAATTTCACGCGAACACAAATGATTGCTGGCGAAAACAGCAACAGCAACAAAAACAACCATCTCCACCCCGGCTGGGAGAATGTTTTGTACAAAATATTTCGATCCCGACCGATTTTACTCCAACCGTTTGGGCGCTCATTCAAGCAGTGCCATACACTATGCAAATCGTGCTCACAGCGACAAAATTTCATCGAGTTTCATCGCATTTGTACAAATGTTGTGTAGTCAGGGTTGCCAACATTTATTTTCAAAAATCAGGGAACTTGCGAAATAAAAATCAGGCAAAATCAGGCAACGTTAAAGTAACGGAAAATTCGCTCGAAGTGATGACCTTTTTTTTTTTTGGTCATCGCTCCACATTTTCACTCCAATATGTGTTGTGAGCCTACTTAGTTGAATAATTCTGCTGCATCAAAGCAATCCCTTCAATTCTCTTTTTCAATAAGAATTAACGGGAATCTTTCGATTGCTTCGATTCAGCCACATTTTCACTTTTTCACTTCGGCTATGGTACCTACTCCAGTTCCTTACTACCCATTTTTCATGACATTCGAAAAAATCCGGCAAAATCAGGCATATTTTCGAAAATCAGGGAAAATCAATGGCTTATCAGGTTGTCAGGCAGAGCCTCGAAAAATCAGGCAACGCCTGAAAAATCAGGCACATTGGCATCTCTGTGTGTAGTCTGTGGCATGATGCCTCTAGATATGGTGGTCTCTCTTTGGCAAAAAGTAGACGAGGGTTGGATGCGGAGGAGGAGCCGAAATTTGACAGCTGGCTGTTCGGCTGGCTGCTGGCTGGCTGGGATGCCAGGTGCTCTTATTTTTTGTAAAACACGAAGTTTTGCTAATCATCAAGATATTGCTTAGACAAAGATTTCGCCTTGATTTTTGCAAAAAATAATTCATAGAATCGAAACAAAATCTTCCGGCTGAGCTCCGGGCTGGTAAGCAAAGCTGGAAGAAGTTGGACCTATAAACGACGGTGCCAGCTTTGTCGGTAGCGGTGAGTAACATTAATTTTGCATTACTTATGACAAATTCATGCTTATTCGACACTTTTTTCTTTCAAGAGCTATCTAGAAGCAGCAGAAAGTCATCGAATCGGATGGTAACATGGCGAGGCGTTACATTCCATCGTCCGAGAAGCGGCTGGCCCTCCTGCAGGAACATCCGATCTTCATCGAGATGAAAAAGCTGCTTCAGGAGGACCCCCGTCTGTTGCCATCGCTGCTCCAGAAGATCCAATCGAGTAATCCGGATCTGATGGGTAGCATTTGGGAAAACCAGATGAAGTTTTTGGCATTTTTGAATGAGGGAACCGATGATCTGAAATAGTAAAATAGGCGCAACGTTAGGCGCCTGAGCAGCATGACGATAAGTCTGATGAGTGGGTTGGGGAATCAGTTCGATCCACTGCCGACTGTTGATTGTCCGGAATGGATTGAGCCCCTGAAGGATTCTGCAGGTCATGCTGTCCAATTGCTAGTCATCCTCAAGTGCAGCAAAGCTCCAGCTCAGCGCTGCTCGTGGGTGGTGGTGAAGGTAGATTAACTGAATATGTTAATATTAAAAAAGGCTTGATGCTTGAGGCTTACATGATGCAACAGTTATTTGAAAATAAAATTTCGAATCATAAAATCGTTTATCATTTACTCATGAAAATTATCAATAGCAGAATTTATAGCATTCCTTTAGCAGAACCGATTTACTTTTATTTTCATCCAACACTTTTCGATTAAAGGGAAACAAAATAGCTCTTTGGATAAGGTAACAAGAATAAGGAACAAGCAACATCCGGTTTAGGGTTTTGGTTGTTTGTTCCACCCTTTAAGATCCTTTCTATCATAACGGTCAATGAAAAGTTTTTCTTTTTCGGAACATACGTATAGACCGAACGGTATTGTAATTTCATTAAAAAAAGTGTTTAGAATACAAATTAATTCATTGAATATACTCATATCGTCATATCATTGCTTTTCTCCGAAAACTCAATTTAAACATAATAAAATAAACTAAACCCCAGTACGGTTTTAAATCTTTTGATCATTCGTTTACGATTGGCTTGTGCACATACACACACTTTTTTGCCATCTGATTTTTTATCTCCAACACCTGGCATCCCTGGACCCCTTTTTTCGTAAACACTACAGCCAGCTGTCAAAACTTTTTTCAATATGGCGGAATGGCGATTTGGCATATGAGATCACCATATCTAGAGGCATCATGGTCTGTGGCCCGCTTAAAGTTCAACTCGGAAAGCATCATGAAGTAAGCTTCGGGTAAACTCGGCAGGAGTAAACAGCAATCGGGGGAAACATCAGCGAAGCAAACGAACAGTTCTGCGAATTAAAGAAAAATCGTTTTCGTTCGGCAGCCGAACACATCAATCGGACAACGCATGGGGGCGTGGCTTAAAGTGATAGATACAAGGGAACGGGAAACGAGCGAAAGAAGGGTGCGAGGAATGTTAACTCGGTCCGTCGGGCAACGATCGCTCTTGAGCATTCGTGTACGGTAAGCTTCGTTCTGTTGTTTCGTTGGTGTGATTTTATTCCTGCGAAGCACGGTATAAGTATATGAGGTAGGCTACTAACACGAGTAAACAACTCGTTTTAATGCAAACTAGTGACGTCATTACTATCTGCCTATAGCGTTCCAGGCAAAAAGTTTTGCGCGCGTAGATCACTAGATGGATAGTAATGACGACATTATCGGGAAGATATAATCTTATTATATCGTACACCGTGCCTGCGAGGCATGGAAAACATCAATTCGGAACTGTTCTCTTCGTTTTGTGTGCAATCATGTCATGATTGGAACGAAGATAAAATCAATCTGCACACAACAAGTTAAACTCGAAAAAAATCAGCCGAATGATTCTTTCCGAAGCGAGTTTACACACCGCTGGTTGAAAACTTGCAATAGTATAAAAAAGTCCTCATAATTTTGTTCATTAGTTTATTAGAAAAGCATTTATTTTTCGAGCCAAGAAAATCGTTTCTTTGTTTAATAAAGTATGTAAGATTGAAAGTTTTAAAACCATTCAGCTGGTTGCAGATGATAAATTACAGATTGAAATTGTTATTGCAAATATCTTACCCACTCAATAGTCATACATTTGTACTAAATGTGAACCTTTGGACAAGAGATTTATTGCTGAGTAAATTAAACAGAAAGCTCAATTAGTGGGAAGCTGTGATTTCAAGAAATCAGAGAGAGTAAGAATACATCACATTATTTAACAAGCCAAGCCTTATTTCAAAGGAAAAGTACCATCGTTGTACAGTGGGGATTTTCGAGCCAAAAAAGGTACCCAATTCAGGCAAGGATGTCTTGCTCGAAAAAACAACCATTCTTAATGTAAACAAACACGAGGAGTCGAATGGTCTACACCGCTATTGATAAAATGACGCTAAACGCCTCATTTTGCCCGATTTCTCCTATTTTTTGGGTGTAAAGTTATAATTACGATTGTAGCAATCTACCTTGCAACTAAAATGTCATAAAAATCATACTTTTATGTAAAAATGTCGGCTGAATTAATTGGTATACTCGAATTTTTGTTTTCACTACAACAAGTGGCTCATTTTGCCTCTTTTTTTTTAAATAAGAAATTTTTCAAGAAATGCATTCAAATTGTAATTGTAAATTGTAATCCAACAACTTTTTATCATGAATGGTCATTTTTGTTAGATTTATCCATCCTCTAGCTTACCGTGTCGCTTTTTTAGAATGAATAAAAAAAGGCTAAATATTGTAACAAGTGATTGGTCAGTAGTGCCAGTGGTAGTTGATCTCTTGTAAGCGATAATGTTAAATGTGCCAAAAAGATACTGTATTTGTGAAGGAATCGCTCTGCGTTGGAGTCCACCCCTGTACCCCTACGCACCAACCCGAAAAGCAACTCTCAACGTCAAGTGCAGAACCTTACGACCAGATGGTGCTGTTTTGATGCGGTGAAAGGGTGAGGCGAATCGAGTATCAGGATGGGGCGAAAGAACGATGACGTCTCAAGTCAATATACACGGCTACGGGGTCATCGACCCGCCATAAATCGGCCATTTCACTGCAGTAGCCAAAGACGCCAGCACGCAACGACGCAAATTACGCATACCTTATATTGTACTAGTAGCGAAACAAACAGGATCCAGAAGTGCTAGATTCCAGGATATCCAGGTAATGAAGGATCCATGTCCCGTAGCAGCTGTGACAACCGTTCTTCTATGCCATTCTTATACGCCATCCTTTCTTTGCTCTGGGCTGGTAGTTACACCTCCTCGTGGTCCAGGGCGGAAACGTGTCTGCAAGTCCAGCGTATTGCAGATGTATGGCCAAGAGAACTATCACTAAACCTATGAGGACGTGCCCGGAGGAAGAGCGATCGCCAACTCGTTTTGCAGGGCGGTCTACAGCTCGATCTGCGCTTTGGGTGAGTCAAGCGCCCGACTTGAAGATGGAGTAGTTGCGCTGAGTGGTGACTTAAGTCAACACTAATTGTGAGTTCGGAGGAGTCTGAATCCTACACGTGGCTAAGGAGGCTCACCCCCCCTGACCCGCATGTTCGAACAGAGAAAGTGTCGTCGACAACTCGATTTGTGTTTCTGGACTTCCTAGAATAGATCCACCAAGCTTGTAGTTGCGCTACATGGGGACCTCATTCACACGATGAGATATCGGGTCCTAACTCGTCAGAGGAGGGGTTGCGCATCGAGTTGTGTTAGAATTAGGTATTGCTGACAGAGGATTCGGAAACAAGTATTTCCTTGAAGCGCACTAGCGCGAATTGATTTCCCACTATTGAAGCAAAGTGTGTCAAACAGTTCGAGGTGGGAACAAAGGTCAGTGGCCCCAGGTGGACTTTATGGCGTAGGGGGTACAGTGTTCCTTAGCATTGTATCATGAGTCGTCCAATTGCACCCATGGACCCAGAGTAGCAAACTGGGGGGACACGGTGGCTCGCCGCGCCTTGAAATGCAATCCGTAAAATGGATTTACCACCTGGGTAAATAACTAATAAAAAAAATACCCCATCCTGATACCCCATAGGACCCCGAGGTTTTACCTTAGCTGAAGGATTGTCTTCGTGCAGAACCGCAGACAAGAATCCGCCATTGAAGCAGATCTCGCTATTGAACGAAGCAGCTGCACTTACCGAGGCCTGAGCCCGCTTCAGACGAGCCATCAAAGTGTCGTTCCGTCAACCCACCGAGCATCGTTGGTTGAATCCGTCGTGAAGCCCAGCAGAGTATTTGAGCTTTTCAAACCTACACACTATAAGCCTCCGATTCACCACCACCCAAAGTTGTATTGTCGAGCCCACATTCCACAGCCCTGATAGTGCTGTGCCTTGGAACTCACCCGAGATCTGCAGCACTTGCCAAGCGAAGTCGTTTACGCAGGACTATTCCGGAGTAGAAGGTACGGCCTGACGAAGGAGGAACCCGCTGGAACACTAGGTGGTGCGATATGCCGGAACCGAGGTAGGAGGTAGCATAAGGGGTGGGGCGATGTCCCTAGGGTACACATAACCCAAGACCAATCGAGCTAACTTAATAAACGTGGGAGGTTTTCAAAGCAGATAAGGTGTTTTCTTAGCTAGCCGAATCGCCGACCCTGAGGCATATATAGGGGAGTTTTAGCACCGCTGAACCCGCTAGCCGACCATTTGTTAGAATATCCCCAACTTCCCCTAGCATTTTCAATTTTTTTTCATATTTCACTGTAACAATCGAGCAATTCACATACCAAATACAAAAACCATGTGATTAGGTTGGGCTTGTGATATAGCTCAGTTGGCAAGTCTGTTGTCTCCTGAGCCGATGTCCGCGAGTTCGAGCCCAAGAGTAAATATCGAACACAGTTGTACCGGATAAGTTTTTCAATAACGATCCGCCAACTGTAACGTTGATAAAGTCGCGAATGCCATAAAGATGGTAAAACGACTATAATCGAAACAAAAAAAAAAAAAAAAAATGTGATTAGGTGTAAAATTTGTCGCTGAATCGAGTGGTGTACACCTCTTAGTGCTCAGCTTACGGGAATAATCACATTCACCCCCGATTTTAAGGTAAACCGGGGTGATTGCGGCTATTTTTGTAAGTTGAGCACTAATTGGTGTACACCACTCGGTTCAGCGACAAATTTTACACTTAATGACATGGTTTTTGCATTCGATATGTGAATTGCTCGACTGTTATAGTAAAATTTATGCGAAAATTTGAAAAAGTTAGAGGGAAGTTGAGGATATTTAGTCGTTTTTCATTCTTCTAGTGCAAAAAAGCGACACGGTTAGCTAGAGGATGAATAAATCTACCAAAAATGATCATTTATGACAAAAAATTGTTGGATTACACTTTGTTTGACTGCATTTCTGGCGTGAGGCGTTCGGAGTCTTTTAATCAGAAAGCGGTGTAGACTTTTTGATTCCTCGTGTTTTTTTTTGCAAAACAATTGATAGCTTACCAGAACTTAGTACTGTTTAGGCGATCGTCATAGTAATAGGTACCTTTTGGATCAAAAATATCCACTGTGCGTTGTGATGAATATGAATTATACATATGTATGTACTATATATTTTTCCTAAAATAAAAGAAAATCATTGGAAAACTCGGGAAATAGGTAAAGGGTCCAAAAATAGACAAACTTTTGGCCATGATGTTCCACGTTTAGACCAGACCTGACATCAATTTTTCAATACTAACCAATCAATCAAGGTACACATTTTCTTAAGGGCTAATTAAAAATCATTATTGAGCGTTTTCAAAGTTTGGAAAGTTTTAGGTAAAAAAGCTTAAAGTAAACACAAAAAACCTTCGTTCTATCACAGAGAACAGACGTACAAGCTAGCCCACGAAACTTGTGTAAAAATCCCAACACCCTTTTTGAACTAATTTTTGTTTTTTGGCTACAATTACGCCTTTTCGAAAACTGGGCACTTTAAAGTTTATTTGTAACTCTTGAATGGCGCAATAGATGGCACTGTTTGCAGTCAGTTTCTAACGTATTTTTTGGTTTTGGTTTGAAATTTTACACACTTTTTTGACGGTTTTTTGTTCGAGCTTGTACGTCTGTTTTCTGTGGTTCTATTATGCTGCTGAGAAATATGCTAAATAATGAGGGAAAAGTATGAGATATTCAAAATAAAAATTAAGGGGTTTATCTGAATCGTTAAAAATCCATAGTATTAGTTCATGGTATTTTTTATTGAAAGTAAATTCATTAAATTTTTGGTGTTTCTTTAAGAAACCTTTTTACTGGATTTTTAGATTTATGTAGGTCTAATAAAGGGTGCAAGTCCAGTACCAAAACAGGAACAGTAGGTTCCAAGCAGGACGTTTTGATCATCCATATGATCAAAACCAAGCATGAAAATTTTCATTGAAACTTGCAGATAAGATAATTAAATACGAATGGGTTTTCTAAAAACCACAAAACACGCGTTCATGTAGGAGAAAAATATGAGTTTATGTAAATCACTATTCATACCGGGTATTATTTTAACTTTTCACATTTCAATCATTGTTATTGATATTTCCATTGGTTTATACATTCTAAAACCTTTTCCTTCTCTATTTTTGAAAATAAAATTGTTGCTAAAATAGGACCAAACGACAGTACAGAGTTTATTGAATTTCCATCCCAATTTCTGTCTTAGACTCGAAACTCGTATTGATGCATTTTTATCTGATTTAACCATAATTTTATTAGCTACTGAAGTAAATATCCTGAAATCAGCATATCATTTTCCAAATGACCATTCTCAAAATATCATTGAAACGATCTCATAAAGTTGAGTTGCTAATATCATTGAGTGATTCTCTTAACTTGAATATTTCAATGCCTTTAATCTTATCTTTTTTCAAAATCAATTAATTTAAAATTTTCAAGTCTAGTGTTTTTTTTCAGTTACCGAAGTCCAGTTTCATGTTTTTTCTGAATTTTGAGAATTCAGGATCTTTGTTTAAGGTACAAAACTTATTTGGATTCTTGTCTTACATTTTTCAATGATAACTGAATCGGTGTTTCAAACATTCAATCTCTATTCTGATTTTTTTGTCAATCAATCATTTTTGCACTTATACCCTATTGGCTTTGAGGGCATTGAATGAAACTTTTTTCACATTTAGAATCACAATTTGATAATAATTTTTTTTATCGGATGAGAATCAAAATCATGAACATCTCATGAAAAGGTTTTTTTTGTGTTTCAAAGATATGAAATTGAAATTCACAGTTGATGCAATTTCTGCTATGGCTCTGAACTTTGAATGTCTTTTTTTAAATATAATTCATATTTTGTTTCTCAAAACTTGATTTGAAACTATGATTAAGATTTGAAACACTGGATGGTTGCTCTGTATATAACCTAATTTAAAGTTTAGAATTCTTAAGCTCTTATATCCGTACCTCTATGAAATTTGAATTGAATTATTTTGATTATTTTTTTGAATTTTGTATTCTATGTTTCAAATCTTAATGATACTTCCCAATTATCATTTGGTAAATATTTCTCGATGAAGCACAAACCAGACGATCAATGATGAAATGAAAATCATTTAAAATATCTATTTGGTCATTTTTCTAAATCAGAGAATTTCAGCTAGGGTATTTAAAAATAAGAATAAGAAAAAAAAGTTGAGACAAATATTTAAGAGTTAAATTTTGCATTTTGCTGCTGAAATAAAACCTTTAATTTTTGAGGAATTTCTAAACTCTTCCGCAATGTTTGCACGTGATTAATTAACAATTTTTATTTGTTCATAACAGAAACTATCTTCTACGCAGACAACATGTCTATTAGGAGACAGTGTACAGAACTCTTCTCCAGTTTCTTTACACGTTTAATATGTTTTGTATTTTCTGGGACAGCATTAAAAAACAAATCATAGGGGCCCGAGAAAAATTTCCCCAAGCCCCCCGATGGCTTAATCCGGCCTAGGGTGGGAGCTGTTTTTCAACGAAGTTGGAAGATAAAGGCCACCCTAGTGCACATATAAATTTTATCAATCCTGTACCTGAATAAATGTCCACAGTGAATTCATCATCTCAAAATAGAAATGTTTCACATACATTTCCATTTCCCAGCCATTTAATGCATATACCTAAGCATAAATTCCGTGTCTGCGCTTTTCTTCGGAACTCGATCTCGTTCATAGCTGCGTATTCTATGCTGATGCAGATGGTTATAAATTTCAATTATTTCCCGTAGCATCATTGCACATGAAGCTAGGTATCCGTTGTTATGAATCGTTCAAACGCTTGAAGGTCACTTCAATGTTTCGTTCCGGTTACTGGTGACACAGTGTGATTATATAAGGATAAATTTGTTTGTCCGGTGGGGATGGATTTTTTTTATGAATGTTACGTTTGTTTGCTTGCTTTTGTTCACAGTAGGGTGGACCGTATTTATTGACTTTCTTAAATTTTAACCTAATGAGAAACTGCAACGCTGTAACAGAATGTTACAGAAGAGGGATTAAATCCAATAAATTTCTAGGAATCGCAAAAGACTCGTTTTGTGCTATAAGCTATATATGTCTGTTCCTGGAATGATTTTGAAGGATTGGGATTGGACAAATGGTTGATATACCGGTAAGCCAATTTATTCTTTCAATTTTCACTGTTTTAAATTTAAATATTCATGAGCCGGAAACGACATTTTTTTCCGCAAGAGAACATGGTCAACAAACAGGGACGTTCCTATATCCATATTTTCCGTCGGAATACGTCTTTAACGAACCATGGTTCCAGCAAAATGAATCGCTGCACTGCACTCGAGCAGCTGCTGCTACTGCATGGTCAGCAGTCTTCAGCTAATTGAGTCGCGAGCGCTCGTCGTCATTTGCATGATGCCGATTTTTCCAATCAATCACGTTCCAAAATGACCTAATTAATGGACCAACGTCAGTCAGATTGAATCGTTTGCTTTTCATCCACCTTAAAACCCCTTCCTTTGGAAGGTACACAGGTTCCAGTGAGTTTCGTGAAATGTATCCATCATTCCGCCGAGTTGTTGGAAAACGTCAATACAGCCAAGCTGTGGCTAGATATAAATTTCAACCCCACCCAATTCAACAAAGTCAATCTACCAAAGTCTCTCAACCACAGTTGTGTTTGTAGCTAATTACGTGCCAAAAGTCAGTCAGCCAGTACGTCATTCTTGCAGTTGACAAATGTGTCACTTGAATTCTGAGGTGAAACGCAAAGGTGGAATGCATTCCAATGGCTTCCGAAGTAGATCATTATTTCACCATTGTTGTTTAGCATATGTTGCTTTGGATTCATGACAATCCAGACCAACACCGCCAAGTGGAGAAGTGAAAAATGGACTGTCTGTCAAAATTAAGGCGGTAGCAGCATACTAGAACCATCTACAATGCTCATTTAGGAGGAACAGGATCAAGTGCTTTGGGAACATAATGTTTCCAAACTGGCAAGTGTCAGAAATATTCCAGACGTGGATTACAGTGGGATGCTAGGCGTTCGTATTCTGTTGCGAAGACCGAGTGTCGGTCAATCGCAGAATTGTTGTCTTCTTCTTGCGGTGAAGCATATAAAACAGGTCATTTCGCGAAGAGTAGGGAATATTGAGGTTAGGTTAAAGAAATTGTTTTATTTTTATTACACTTTGAAAATTGAAACTTTTTTTATTCTATCCGAGTTACCTATTTGAAACCTTCGAATGGGGAGCAACTATACACAACCCAAAATGGGACCTCAATTGAAATTGCCATTTTACCCAACTGCCCCTACCGTGGTTTTATTTTACTTGTTCCCTAGATGTGACTTAGAAGACATAAAAGCGAGGTGCGTGAAAACGTGCAAGGGAAAAAACTCATCATGCTCGGTCTATGTGTCATCGTTTTCGACGGGGAAGCATGTTTGGGCATGCGACTATTATGGAATTTAGGGTAGCCGATGTTACTGTTATTTTCGTTGTTGGATGACACTTTGATGGGGTTGTAAAGTGATACACACTACAATGTGGGGTATTATTACGGTTGGTCATGACTTTAAGTGTGGAGCTGGGATGGTACTTAGAAGAGAAACTAGATACACTTACATAGAATGTTGGGATGAAAGTAGCGGAATTATAGAGCAATTATCTCTTGCAGAATTAAGCCACACAGCTCTCGGGATTGAAAGGACAAGTGCAGTTGTAGAAAAACGGCTATCCACAATTACCACTTATACTGATTCTTCGCAATTCCATCGGTGTTCATCTACTTGAATCACTTTTATCGATATCCTTAAGAATGTTTCAAGTAGGTAGTTCAATAAATCTCCGATGTACATTCCTCTGTACTTATCCCTATAGCTTCGTATGAACTGGTCTATTAATATGATTTAATATTTTCTGTATAAATGTTTAGGAGGAACTAGTTGATCAACTCGGCAGCCATAAAATTTTTAAACTTGAAAATATATGTTTATCTACTGCATATTTATTGATTCTTTTCTATTGGTATAATACTTCGAAACGTAGACTAAATTAAAATCAAACATTCAGTGTCACATGGACTTGGATTACTATTTTGGCAACCGAGTCAAAAATCGCAAAACCCCCAAAAAGGTTTTCATGAATTCATAAAATTGATGAGTTTGACAAGACACTGTAACGGGTACACTATCTGTTAGTAGAACCAACAACAGAAATTCCTGTATAACATTTAAATTAATTATTGAAGAGCCAATAGAAACTAAATAAAATGAAACAATAACAATAAAAATAATTATTCATAAAGTACCTCCAATTAGAACATAAAATTCAAATAAAGATTTCGAAGAGTAAAATCAACGAAGAAAGTTGAGCGAATAAACCCTCCCGCCAGGTACCACCCTAAAATAATCATTAACGTGATCATCATTAAATTCAAAAGCGCGCCTGTAGATGTATTCGATCACCCGACACATTTTTGGAGTAGAAAGTATGGTTTAGAGAGTCATCTTCCAGATGATCACCGACTGCAAGCTTGTTGTGCACCAGGTGAATGACCTCTTTCGGGATGCCTTTGTGCACCTAGGTTTGGAAGAGAAAAGGTTTGGTCTTTGGTCTCGGGTTTGGAAGGGGAAGACAAGGCTGCATTGTAAAATCGCGGAAAAGAGAGTTGTTTGTTTAACTTCTCGATTAGGTCTTCGTATCGGGTAGTTCCGGTACGAAGTTGAACTAGATTCAAGAAGGCTGTTTGCAAATGCGACTTCCTGAATCACTTAAGATTGAAATTCAGTTGGGTGAAGACCGTTTAATTCGCATGGTAATTTTTAATAGTCAAACCTGTGATTCGTGAACCAGTGTTCCGGTTACTAATTAGACCCTTTTTGTGTTTTCCGCGTAGCTTACACTTAGGTCAAATAGCAGGAAAGTGTAGTGCCAAAAAAGCGAATAAAAAGTGCTTACTCAGCCAGGTAAGGTGCGAGAACGCTGGTACAACGCCGGACGATAAATAAAACGCCGCTTGTTTTTGCGACAGGTTTGAGAAGCCCACTACAGCTTTCTCAAGCAGCCGTTCATCGACCGTTGAACCCGCCGTGACGATCCGGAAACCTCCTGAGACGACCCAGAACCCACCAAGGCAACCAGGAAACCGTCTGTCGAAACAACACCCCGGAACGGGCACGCGGCAGTGCCAAGGGTATTAGGTCAGCGGAATTCTTCTATTTTTGAAAACGAAAACTCCTAACCGAAATTCGTTCATTAGCATTTGCACCACCCCCTCAATATTCTTCGAATCGACGAAATCTTCGACCAGCTGTGGCAGCCGGGAGATCTCGGCAAAAAGTTTTGCTGAGCGCATGGGATCACATTAGATCCAACCACGCGCTCAGCCATAGTCACCTGCATAGCTGTTCATCATCTTTGCCGATAGCCCGGCTAGCTCAGTCGGTAGAGCATGAGACTCTTAATCTCAGGGTCGTGGGTTCGGGCCCCACGTTGGGCGCCAAATATAACGAGAGCCCCGACACACTTCCGTTTCGTTAGCGGGTGGCTTAAGCGCCACTTCCTTACGGAAGACCACCCACCTAGTCTTGGTTTGCCCAGCTGAATGAGACTCGGACGTGAGTTCCTTTTTTGGTTCCCTATTTTGGGAAAGAAGCAGAAGGGTCTCTGAAAAGGGATCCGTACTTCGGCTTCGAAATCGAATCCGCCCCGAAGACGAGAACAGCCCGCAAAGTCACGGAAAGGGAAAATGTTCACAATCGAGTCTGACGCGTCAGACAGAGCTGTAGGAGCCGCTTTAGTGCAGGAGCAGGAGGGGGTGACCAGGGTAATTTCCTATTTCAGCAAAAAACTCAGTCGCACCCAAAGACGATACTCAGCAGTTGAAAAGGAATGCCTTGGCGTATTGTTGGCAATTCAACACTTCCGACATTACGTTGAAGGGATAAAATTCCGAGTTATAACGGACGCAAGAAGTCTGCTATGGCTTTTCAACATGGGAACCGAAACGGGAAATGCCAAGCTACTCCGGTGGGCTTTAAGAATCCAGGCTTACGATTTTGATTTAGAATATCGGAAAGGGAAATCAAATATCACAGCAGACTGTCTATCAAGATCCATCCCCATAGACTGCATCTCGATAGCAACAGTGGACATTAAACAGGAAGAACTCGTTGAACAGATTAACCTAAATCCTAGTAAATTTCCCGATTACCGGATCATAGACGGCCAACTTCACCAGTACGTTCCTACGAAAACGAAATTCCAGGATCCAAGATTCGAGTGGAAAATGGTACCGAAATCCACCGACATTAACGGAATCATTAAAAATGTTCACGACAAAGCTCATTTTGGGGTCGAAAAAACACTCGCAGCCGTAAAAGAGAAATTTCATTGGCCCAAAATGAACCAAGCCATAAAATCTTTTTGCCAGGAATGTTTAACGTGTCAATTAAGCAAGTCTCGTAACTCCAACACCACTCCTCCGATGGGGACACAGAAGCCGGCGGAACACCCGTGGCAGTTTGTGACACTGGACTACATCGGTCCATTGCCACCTTCCGGAAAAAATCGAAACACGTGCCTACTTGTAGCCACCGATGTATTTTCCAAATTCATCATGATACAACCTTTCAGGGAAGCTAAGGCTCATTCGTTGGCGGAATTCGTGGAAAATAACATCTTCAATCTTTTCGGAGTACCCGAAATCGTCCTGACCGACAATGGTTCACAATTCGTGTCCAAAGTGTTCAAAACTCTGTTGGACAACTACCACGTCTCGCATTGGCTCACGCCGGCTTATCACCCTCAGGTGAATAACACCGAAAGAGTCAATCGAGTTATCGTAACCGCAATTCGAGCTACCCTAAAGAAAGCACACTCCAGTTGGGCTGAAAATTTGCAACTCATAGCGAGTGCAATTCGCGATGCTGTGCACGTTTCGACGAAATATAGCCCTTACTTCATAGTGTTTGGTAGAAACAGGATCTCCGATGGCCACGAATATGCTACTATGAGAGAATTCCAGTTATCGACCGAAACCACAGCGGACAAGCAGACAGAACGGATGGACGAGCTTTTCAAGGAGGTAAAGCAAAATCTGGCGAACGCCTACGAAAAACATGCCAAAACATACAATCTTCGATCAAGCGCAAATTATCCGACGTACACGGTAGGAGAAACAGTGCTGAAGCAAACTTTTGACCTCTCAGATAAGGGAAAAGGTTTCTGCAAGAAATTAGCACCAAAGTACGAGCAAGCCATCGTTAAGAAAATTCTCGGTTCTAACACCTACGAGCTCGAAAATCTTTCCGGAAAACGATTAGGAGTTTTCCACAGTACGGTGCTCAAACGGTTTCACCAGCCTAAAAGCACGAACAACCAACCCTAACTCTAAATTCTATCATTTTTCAAGCTATGCCACTTCTCAAGAAGAAACCAAAATGCAACGAAACACCCAAAGGGGAAATAAAAAAAAACTTTCGACGGACTCGCGAGAAACGACCTAGTTTATTTCTACGCTGAGGGAACCGAAAAACTAAGTTTAGACAGTAGACATAGATTATGATTTACCAGCTATGCAACGTAAAAGGGACTAATCATCGAAACAAAATACCATCTGGGAACATCTTCTTACTTCGACGGACTCGCGAGGAAGGGCCCTATGCTCTCCGAGCTGAGGGTACCGAAACCAATTGACACCGCCCTAACAGAGACCACTCCAAGCGCAGAGTGAGTCTAAGCCGATCCAATTTTACGAGAAAACCGAACGGAATCGATACGCGCAATTGTATATAGTTTAGTTGTTAGTATCCTAGTTCCCTAAGACTTAGATAAGGTAGTACTTAAGCTAGATTAGTAAGAAAACATGAAATATGAACTCACGGTTAACTTTTTAGGACAATTTTAGCTTCCGGTAAACGGGCAAGAGGGAGCGCTCTTTTGTCGGAATCCATGTGCGGCGTTGTCAGGCAACCACAATCCTCTGGCAGAACAATCTGACCGTCCCTGATCGGCATCAGCACCACTTTCGAAGAACTTCTACTTTCAACCCGGATGGGCACTCTTGATTCGGAAATCTGCTCACCCACCTAAAAACATAAATACGTTTATTGGTTTGTTTTAGTAGTCACTTACCTGTTTCGATACAATCAAGATACGTCGAAATTCGCTGGAATTAGACAAACCGATGAACCCCACCGAAGATATAGCCAGGAAAATCCAGAGAACCTCTATTCGCCACCAGCTCCGAACAGAAAAGGAACAGTCGAACCTAGAGAAAAACAAAACGAGGAAAACAAACATTTACATCGGATAATGGAACGACAATCTATGTTCACAGTCCTTGATCCAATACCGCAAACACCGTTTAACACTCGGGACGTTGTAGAGAGCGAAGCCACTTAGCAAAAACTTCCCGGCACCGGATAATCTGGATCAAATCGGCAAGATCCACCACGCACGGTTCACTGTCGAGGATTTGCTCGAGTTTGTTTTGATTCTCGTTGGACGTTATGTACGTTGCTGGCACGAATGGGTGATAGTATGAGTGAGAGGAATGGTTGAAACTGTATAAATGTTTTGATGAATGGTTTAGATGTAGACTTAGGGCAACTGCACAGTCGAAATTCGGACTGGTTTTAAAATTTTGACTTCTTGTAAGCGTTTGAAACAGTGGAAATTGTTGAAGCGAACTAGAAGCAAAATTAGTTATTTTAAGTAAGAATGTCGGACTAGCCGCAATCTCGCCAAGTGTAGGGGAAGGTTAGGCCGAACAAACTTACAGATAATTTAGGTTTTTTTTTGGGATCGGTAGAGGATTTGGTATTCGTAATCGGTAATTCCAGGTGTAGAATCCAAATCGCTCTAGGCGATTCAGAGCCCATTTGTGATAACACAGTGGGTGATTTTTTTTTAAGCTTTAGATAGTAGGTTTTTTTTTTTTAATGAATGGGGCCTTCAACAGTTACGTAACGTCAAACAGGGTCAAAACAATCTCCCGAAAAACTTCTTTGGTTTACCAACGTTTTTTTTTGTTTTTTTTTCTGATCGCTGAATTCAATTATTTTATTTTTTTCTCCTTATTTTTTTTCTCCGTATTATTATTCTATTTTTTTTTTCATTATTCTTATAGCATAGTTTAGATAGGGTCTAAGGAATATCAATTTTAGAGTTTTTATTTTGTCCTTTTGAAGTATTTTTTTTGCATTTTCGCTGGAGACCGGAGACTAACGTCATTGATGGTCAGTGGCAGGCCCGCAAGGAGCTCCTGTAAACAGCGATGAGTTATTTAGTTAACGTTGATTCCCTATGACCCCGAAAATCAGCAAAATAGTTTGAATGGACGAAGTATGAACCTACGAAAAATTTGATTGACTTTGAACTTCAAGTACAAGCCAATCAAATTTTTCGTAAATTTAGTACGGGATGATGTAACGGGTACACTATCTGTTAGTAGAACCAACAACAGAAATTCCTGTATAACATTTAAATTAATTATTGAAGAGCCAATAGAAACTAAATAAAATGAAACAATAACAATAAAAATAATTATTCATAAAGTACCTCCAATTAGAACATAAAATTCAAATAAAGATTTCGAAGAGTAAAATCAACGAAGAAAGTTGAGCGAATAAACCCTCCCGCCAGGTACCACCCTAAAATAATCATTAACGTGATCATCATTAAATTCAAAAGCGCGCCTGTAGATGTATTCGATCACCCGACACATTTTTGGAGTAGAAAGTATGGTTTAGAGAGTCATCTTCCAGATGATCACCGACTGCAAGCTTGTTGTGCACCAGGTGAATGACCTCTTTCGGGATGCCTTTGTGCACCTAGGTTTGGAAGAGAAAAGGTTTGGTCTTTGGTCTCGGGTTTGGAAGGGGAAGACAAGGCTGCATTGTAAAATCGCGGAAAAGAGAGTTGTTTGTTTAACTTCTCGATTAGGTCTTCGTATCGGGTAGTTCCGGTACGAAGTTGAACTAGATTCAAGAAGGCTGTTTGCAAATGCGACTTCCTGAATCACTTAAGATTGAAATTCAGTTGGGTGAAGACCGTTTAATTCGCGTGGTAATTTTTAATAGTCAAACCTGTGATTCGTGAACCAGTGTTCCGGTTACTAATTAGACCCTTTTTGTGTTTTCCGCGTAGCTTACACTTAGGTCAAATAGCAGGAAAGTGTAGTGCCAAAAAAGCGAATAAAAAGTGCTTACTCAGCCAGGTAAGGTGCGAGAACGCTGGTACAACGCCGGACGATAAATAAAACGCCGCTTGTTTTTGCGACAGGTTTGAGAAGCCCACTACAGCTTTCTCAAGCAGCCGTTCATCGACCGTTGAACCCGCCGTGACGATCCGGAAACCTCCTGAGACGACCCAGAACCCACCAAGGCAACCAGGAAACCGTCTGTCGAAACAACACCCCGGAACGGGCACGCGGCAGTGCCAAGGGTATTAGGTCAGCGGAATTCTTCTATTTTTGAAAACGAAAACACCTAACCGAAATTCGTTCATTAGCATTTGCACCACCCCCTCAATATTCTTCGAATCGACGAAATCTTCGACCAGCTGTGGCAGCCGGGAGATCTCGGCAAAAAGTTTTGCTGAGCGCATGGGATCACATTAGATCCAACCACGCGCTCAGCCATAGTCACCTGCATAGCTGTTCATCATCTTTGCCGATAGCCCGTCACCAGCGCATCTGCCGGGAGAGCACATCGGCGGTTCACCGCGAAGAGCAGCAGAACCGGGGAAACATCAAAAACCCCCGTTAGTATAAGGAAATAACGTGAGTACTCACCTATGGCCAACTTTGTGTATTAGCTATGTACATGTACATTTTTTATGAACGGCATGCAACTATAGCCGCTTAAGTTGCAATTTGCAAACTTCGTCCTATGACGATAATTTTACGCGCAATCGATGCAATTTGGACTGGCGAGCCGTAAAAGTAGCCCATTTCCACCCCCGCAAAGAAAATTCAAATCGTTTGTATGGGGAAAATTTCGATGATCGAGCGCACCGTAAAGGAACGAAAAACCAAGCGTCTCCACCAGCACTAACAGCAGAAAATCGAAACAGACACACAACATTGTAAAACGAACACACGACAGTAGAGTCGGAAATAAAGAGGATCCAATGTACATACCTAACTAAAATCGTCTCAGGTATTTGGACCGGAAACACTAGAGGGATGATGACATAATTGGGGCATTGGGAAGGGGGTCACAGGTTATTCGTTGTTGCGTTTGCTTTCTTTACAGCGGTGATTGGCTGCGAATCCAATCACGGTCTTTTCTCATCCTGAGCAGGTTAAGAGGGTGGGAATTCGTCCGTTAGTTTTCAGCTTCTCTAGTTCAACTTTTTAGCGAACAACGAATAATTCCCCTTTCCGTGACTTTGCGGGCTGTTCTCGTCTTCGGGGCGGATTCGATTTCGAAGCCGAAGTACGGATCCCTTTTCAGAGACCCTTCTGCTTCTTTCCCAAAATAGGGAACCAAAAAAGGAACTCACGTCCGAGTCTCATTCAGCTGGGCAAACCAAGACTAGGTGGGTGGTCTTCCGTAAGGAAGTGGCGCTTAAGCCACCCGCTAACGAAACGGAAGTGTGTCGGGGCTCTCGTTATAACACTATGGTAAACGAGATCGAAAAGTACTGAAAGAGTAGTACAAGTACAGTAATATGGACTTGTTTCAACTATTTGCTCTAAAGCCGTAATTCATGCATAAGGCCAGATTTCCCGGTTTGATCTGGGTTTGTCTATCTCTCTGTTCCCTATATAGACTCGGAAACTATTGAACCGATCATCGTCAAAGTTGGTATCTGGGGGTTTTTGGGGCCAGATATGGTTTTAATGATAGTTACAACCCCCTCCAACTTAAGGGAGGAGGGGGGGGGGGGGGTGGGCTTCCATACAAAATTAATCAAAAATTTACACATTTCGAACAATTCTCAGGAGCTACTGAACCGCTCAACGTGAATCTTGTTGTGTAGCAATTTTAAAGACCGTGTATGGTAACTTTGATACTTTCAAACCTCTCCAAATCTAAAAAGAGGGTGCTCACATACAAAATTAACAAAAATTTTACACAATTCGAAAAATTTTCGGGAAATTCTCAACAAACGAACGTGAAATATGGTGTGTAGTCGTTTTCAATACCGGGAATGGTTTCTATAATACTTTCAAACCCTTCCAAATCTAAAAAGGGGGTAGCTCCCATACAAAAATTAACAAGAATTGACAAAATTTTAACAATCCGCGGTGATTTTTTGTTAAAAAATGACAAACTTGAATGTTTTGTTATGTTTAGATGATTTTTTGAATTGACAAAAAAGTGTTAATAAAATTTGATGATAAATTGTATTGATAGACGCTTCCTATTTTCATAATCAAAGACCCTCATATTCAATAAATGGAAAATACATATAATTAAAAAAAAACAACGTCATAGTGTTTTCATAAAGTTTAGCAATCTTTTTGATAATGTTCCAAATTGCTTATATTTGAATACTCCTCCCGCTTCAAAAAAGAGCGATTTTATTATTTGAAGTATTTGTTTATTAAATTTAAGATCCCCTCTATTTTTTTTCTAAAGGGTGACTCCATCATCCTACAAACCTTCAAGCTACGTTGAGACTCAAGACAATTTAGATCAGGGATGAGCAACTCGCGGCCCGCGGGCCGCATGCGGCCCTCGAGACATGTTTGTGCGGCCCGCGAAGCTTATCTCAAATTAAATTTATTTCACGATTTTTTTTTCTAAACAAGATTGTTGATTATCATTAAATAGCAGTCCCTACTGAACCAAAAACGATGTATTAATTACTTAATCAAATATACACGTCGCTTATTTACAGTTACATTCGCCCCATAATCATCCAGATTGTTGACTTTTTTGGAGGATTTCTCGACAAAAATAATATCTGTATTTCTGTGATTCGACAAAATAAGCTTGTAATGATTACTCAGGGAAACAGCATTTCTGGTGCCTCTGTATCAATAACTGATTTTGTGTGATTTTGACGTCCTAAATTCAAAAATTTTCACGGATTTTGTCTATCACTTCTGGTTTCGGTGTGGAAATTTTTAAAATTTATCAGTTTTTGGTAAAATGGATCTTTTATAACTGATAAACCAATAAACCTTCATGAAAACCAAAAGCTTCATCCAATCAAGGACTCAGATATTGCCAAGATATTCTTGTATGAGAGATACAACGTTATCAAAAAATTAAATTCTACAATTTAAAGAAATTCAAAAGAATAAGACATTTTCTCTGACATCATTTGAGAAAGTAATTGAATGATGGATATCAAAGATTTTTACTCACTCAGCAACTTGGTTGAAAACAGCGAAATTATTTGACTTGCGGTTCTAAATATATTGAAGATTAAATTTAGATCAATTTTTCTTTAAAATTTCGTCAAAACTCCCGTTTTTACAGGCTTGGAAAAAATAACAAAATGGGAACTTCCATTACTTTTTTCTCAGAATTCAAAATTACTCACGGTTTTGGGAAAGTTAATCATTGAGTCAACAAGATTTGATTTTTTTACAGTTTTGTCAAATAAGTACAGAAATTGAATCACTTATTTTTTACCTATTTTTCAAAGTTATTTCGAAAACTAGAGCTGACAAAAAAGAAACTCATTGAATATTTGGATTCAGTGCCTCTGCATAAGTCAAAATCAATTCTGAGTTTCTTTGCTTCTCGGAAAAATGTGAATTTCGTTGTTTTGTGTTATCTGTGTTGCTTATTGCAGAAATTTCCTTGGCAAATTATGCCAAACATCGATTGAATTGAATCATTTTACTTGAAAATAACCAATCCACATTACTAAAGTAATAAGATTTTCATAATTCAGCCTTAGAAGACATATCCCTGAGGTATTTAAATTAAATTATCTAAGAAAATTTATTACATCTATAAAAAATTTCTTGAACACAACGATTTTTTCATGATTTTTAATCCTTGCTCAATATTTCAATGCAATTGTGTGTACGGAACTTCTAATTAAAAAATAATCAATTTCTTGAAAACAAAAATTAGGCTTCACGACAAAAAATCGCTTCGGTTAAGCTTTATGAAACTTTCAAATGGAAGTGATGACGAAAAATGCCATCGCATTTGTTCGAACAAAAACGAGGTATTCTAAGAAAACGATTCAAATTTTTTTACGAACCATAGAAAGACTTTCAAAATTTTTCGTTCTAAATAATTAAAAGGAAGCAAATGATGTTTCACTTTTGTCAAAAAGAATATTCGCTTAACATTTCAAATAAATTTAAACATTATGGATCTCTATTAAAGATTTAGTGGTTATTTGATTTTGGCTGGTTTAATCACCTTATACTTTCAAACATGTTTATGCAAGTACATGAATTCGTTATATTTATCCTTTTTCAGTTTTATTTTTGTTAAAAATTTGTCGTTATAAAAAATTACGTAAAGCACTGCAAACTATTTATACCTAAATGTTGTTTTAAATGCGGCCCGCCGGACGAATTTCAAATCAAATGTGGCCCGATGCTTCAAAAGGTTGCTCACCCCTGATTTAGATTATCAGATGCCATGGAAAATAGTTCGCTTATGAATTATGTTGAAATTTAATTTAAAAGAAAGTTAATTTCAATTACCTATAATAATTTTAACGAACTTTATTTTTTCCATGGAATGGGCAGCAAAGCAAAACAGGTCAGTTAGTGAATGAATAAATTCAGATTCTCAACTTGAAAAAAAAAAATTTTAGATCAGGTTTTGGGGGAAAAAAATTGTTGCACTCAACTCAAGTTGCAGCTTTCATTTATGGAGTTAACTTTGAAGGATATTGAAATTCAAATAGTAAAATAATATGCTGGCATATTATTCAAGCACACCGGGTCAGCCAGTTTAATATAAAATTTGGGAAAAGTCCGGTATGGTCCGGTTGCTAGGATTTCATTGAAAAAGCCCGGATTTTGCCCAGGTTTATTCTCATCAAATTAAAAAAAATTGAGTTATAAAAATTTATAATTATGCGTCCAAAACAAAATTTTTTAAGCAAGTGTCATAAAAATAATTAGGAAAGGTGTTTTGGTAGACTTAAAAAAATTGAAAATCTGCTGATTGGTGATGATAAAAAAAATTGTTTTAAGTTTTTTTTTCTCCATTTTTGTTGAGTAATTCCTGGGCTTTGACCAAGTTTTCCCGGATATTGCCCGGATTTTTGGTCGACGATTTTGAAATCAATTGCCTGGATTTTGACAGGTTTTCTTTAACCTTCCAAAATTGTTTGCAAAATATCCGTTTCGGGGAAATTTGAGTTGTAGTTTGATTTCGTTCTCCTGGATATAAATGTTCACCGATTTTGATGATATTATATTAATTGTGTAGGTAATTTATTTTAATTACTCAAAATTTCAAAATTAAGTCGATATGTCTTACCAGGTTATCAGAAACTGGTTCAGAAAGTAAAAAGTTCGAAAAATCAATTTCATTTTTAAAATACTTATTTCTTCGGGCAGCTTTTCTGTATTTAAGTGTTTCATTGATGTTTGAAATCGTCAAAAATCCATCTATCTGACAATGTATAGATATGTTGGGGTTCAATGAAAGTTTTGACCGCTATCTCAGAAAAAAAATCTTATTTTTAAAAAACCACATCCAATTTTGGCTTTGCTTAGCTGTATTTCATTTCCCAATGAACCGATTTTCGAAACTCAAATTTTAATTTTTTGTAGTTTGTTCATTATTTTCGAAGAACATACTTGGTCTGACAAAATTCTCAGTTCTTCAGTATATAGGAATGATGATAAAGAGGTTTGAAATGTGCGCTTCGGGTCATATTGACCCAAACAGCTTTGGAGGGTAAAAAAAACCTGATTTTCTCGTGATACGAGCTGAAAAAAAATAGCAACCTTTTTTAAGCACTTTTTTTCTGTGGATAATTTTTGATTGCATGAGAACAGTCCTTAATACTGATTGATCACTTTTTCCTTAAAATTATTTATTTATTTTTTTTTTACTTAAAATGAGACAGATCAGATTTTCTAGACTAGTGGTTTTCAAAGTGGTCCCTACCGCCCCCTAGGGGGCTGTAAGAGCTTCCGCGGGGGGCGGTAAGCTCAATTTTAAAGGGGGGGGGGGCGTTAGAAGAGCTAAGAGGGGCGTTGAGGAAGTAGTTTACATTTTCACAGATCACGAAACAACGTAGATTTGAAATACAACAAGTAAGTTCGATACAAAACAATAAAATTACGTTTCAAAAGTAAACAAATGGTAACGCTTGATAACCTTCAAAATTTATTGTCTCAAAAATCAAAAAATAAAACATCGAAAAAAAACTGTGTAAAAGGCGTTATCTGTGATTAAGTAATAGATTTTTTGGAAAGAAAAAATGAAAGATTTTTTTAAAGGTAAGACAATTTTTATCTTAAGTTCTTATTTGTTCATCCCTAATTTAATCGATTCAAAAAATCAATTGTGCCATTTGCCATGGATAAATTTTTAATCTATTCGATTATCTCTAACATTGCCGGAATTCAGTAATTAGAATATAATTTATACTATAAGACCGGTGAATGCTGCGTAACTTTAAACAGGCCTCAAATTCAGATATCAAGTAATAATACTATTTTTTACGCTATTTCAGTGGCATAATTTTTATTACACTAAGCAAATTAATTCCGAATATAGAATTTTGTTAACCAAAATTTTAGATATATGATTTGATTCCAAAACAAACTTATCAATCAGTTGAAGTTATTGTCCAGGAAACTTTACATAGAATTAAGTGTTTATTGGAGGGGTGAAGCAATATGAGGCGCTTGGAGCAAAAAGGGTATAAGTGCACAGAAGCTAACTTCGAGAAAACACGCTTGTATGTTGTTATGTTTGGTTATTTTCCATATATTTTTCGAAAAAAAAATTCGAACAAAATAATATGCCAATAAAATTTTTAAAATCTGTAAAATCACCAAATATTGATTGAAATATGGAGAATCGTTTGACATTAGGGTAAAATCCCTAGTTTTCGACAGTTTTTGCTTGCTTTGTCAGAAAAACCATATAAATAAATTCATTGACTATAGATTTTCAACTCGAATATGAATGGTTTTATGAATCAGACTTTTTTCTTCATTCTCTACCTTTTTTATTGATCAAAAATTTCAAAACGAAGTTTTTATTGTCTATCTACTAAAACCTCTCGATGGACTAGTTTTGGACATTCAATTCTCGTTTTCGTCACAAAAAGTTTTATTTTTAGACAAGAACAGTTTCACCTCCTTTTTTAGCACAGAAATATGAATTTACATATTTGAATTGCTTGTCTACTTTACGGCGTTCACAGGTGGTTTAGAATGTTACTTTTAAATTATTGATTTACTACTATCAAACAACTAATTTAGAAGAATTTTTATATTCAACATATGCTAAACTGGAAGAGCAAAAATAGAAAAATATGAACGTAGAAAGCTTGAACAACGAAATAGAAAGATAAGCCTTAAGTTTAAAAACTGTCGAAAACTAGCTGCTGTCGAAATCTACTATATTAAATCAAATTCGACCATTTTTACGCTTATATTACCCCCCACCAATTTTTTGCGATTATAGTTGTTTTACCATCTTTGGGCATTCGCGGCTTATATCAACGTTGCAGTTGGTGGACAGTTATTGAAAAACTTATCCGGTACAACTGGGTTCAAACTCGCGGACATCGGCTCAGAAGGAAACTGACTCGCCAACTGAGCTATATCACCAGCCCCACCCCCTACTCCTTTGAAGGCCTCATATAAATTTGAGTAAATTTTGAGTTAAGTCTTACCACAGTTTCTTGCAACAGTTATAAAAACATAAAGCCAAATGAAAACCTGACTAAATCCGGGCATTTGATTTCAAAATTTTCAACCTAAAATCCAGGCAGTATACGGACAATTATAGTCAAATCCCTGGAATTTATTTTTTTTTTCATCGAAACACATCTTTCTTACCCCCCTATTTAATGATCCCGCATTGATTTTCCGGCGTAAAGGGCCATAGTAAAAGACCTCAACTGTTGACGATCCGGAGCCAGCGTCTTCACCTGGCCCCAGTCAACATTCTCGTCGACAGTTCGGATTTCAGCGGCTAGGCTTCACCTACAAGAACTTCTAGGTCTGCCTTTCTTTCGATGTCCTTCTGGGTTCCATTTGAGCGCCTCTCTGCAAATCTCGTTTCCATCTCTTCGCAGCGTGTGTTCAATCCATCTCCGGTTACGTTGTCGAATCCCGATTTTTAACGCTTTTTAATGACACCGGCGATGTAGTTGCACGTTCGAGATCCAGTTGCCAGGCCACCAAGCGCGAATGATGTTCCGCAGGTAATGATTCACAAAAACTTGCAGTTTTCGCGTCGTTACCGCACATGTGCACCTAATTTCGCACCTGTACAACTATATGGGTTTGACGTTTTAGTCGAAGATACGAATTATCGTTCGTGGAGATATCTGACGTGACCGGCAGATGGTTCGGAGACTAGCAAATGTAAATTGGACTTTATTGATCCGGGTTTCGAAATATGGCTCGCAACAACCGGAAGTTTCGCAAACGCCACTTGTGTTCCGGATT
The DNA here is from genome assembly GCF_029784155.1 of Uranotaenia lowii. Taxonomy (NCBI): domain Eukaryota; kingdom Metazoa; phylum Arthropoda; class Insecta; order Diptera; family Culicidae; genus Uranotaenia; species Uranotaenia lowii. The sequence continues at coordinate 223,632,362 of NC_073693.1, read as the reverse complement.
TGGGAGGACCTTCCCGCATCCTGACCGAAATCTGGTCCTTTTCGATCTTACACAGATCCTTCAGCGCATCCTTGACCCCTACATCCGTGGCTAGATAGCCATTTTATAATCCTGACGGTAACCGTGGTGCTTAAGGCACGGATTTCCGCCGTCTCACCAGCTATTTCCTGCGTGAGCGCGCTATACAGTTGAGTAACGTCGGAGCTCAAGAATCATCTCACCGCCTGCCACCCAGTTGACGGTTCGGGAACTTGGCCTCCCTCCTTTTCCACTATTTTACCCGGATCCTGCCGGACCTTAGGATCCCGGGCTCGTTTCTTCGGGGCTCCAGGTCTCGTCTTCCTTGGAGACCCCCTTTTTCTCTTGGTAGTTCTCTCGGCCGTACATCTGCAGTAATGCAGACACGTTTCCACTTTGCACTACTGGAAGGTGGAACTCTCATTCGTTGATTTGTTCCAGTATTATTCGTAGCGTATTGATGTGGTCCACACATGATCGTCCGGATCGGAATCCAGCTTATTGCCGTCGGAATGTAGAGTCAATGTTCTCCTGGAGTCGGCCGGGAATGTTGCAGTATACCAAATGTCAGCGAATAGACGGTTTTAAAAAAATTTGCTGACAAGGCTGGGTCGGCTTGAACATTTCAGCAGCCAGGCAATCGATACCAGGCGCTTTTACGCCATAAAAGCGGCTAGAAATGTTTTAAAATAATCGGATATTCATTCGTACTTCCATTCCTATCCTTGAAATTTTCATTGTGAAATTAGAATACTTTTTAAATCTAATTAATATTATACTCGCTTTGTCAGGAACATTTCTAAGAAATTTACGAGTTTTCAATATTTGTAAGGCATGTATCTTGTTTGAAAAGATTGAACATACTAACTTGTCTAATAGGTATATTAATATTGGATTGATTTTTTTTTCTATTTTCAGGAATGATAGCATAGGCTTGCTACATCAAATCGATAAAAGGTAATCATTCAGGATAGTATTATGCATATCTTGCTACAATGTCCACGCACATTCACTCTTAGAAGAACAAATATTGTATTGCGTAATACGTTTTCAATGGTTATCTATGGTTGCTAAGAAATCGGCTAGTAGCCTTTCAAGCCGGTATTTTTTTTAAACAGAAAGATCAAGGATGACAGAAACAATCTATTAAAACAGTGCCTCCGCATTCACTGAAGATTTTTTTCTTCAGTCTTTATCAACCTTATGGTTACCTTATCATTAACTAACCGGTTATTCAATCAACATTCGATAGCATATGAACGTTAGAAACAATAACGTTAATTTCCACATCCAACATACTGTCAACTTTGCACACCATGAACAGGATTTATAGAGTTCGGTATTGTTAAATATTAATGAATTGTGTCGATAGATCGAACTTCTAGAAATGGAACGAGAAAATCAAACTCCTCGATTTCAAAACGACCACAAAGTCTCGTGTCAACAAATTGGCCGGAATATGTATGCCCGACTGAAGTGAACCTTCCATTATCAGACATGAACCTACGTACATGAATATATACATTTGTACATATGAGCCAGGCGTCTTCCGTTAGATGTGGTGAGTGTGCAGCAAATAGATAGATATTAGCAATTATAAACAGTTAATTTTATCGACTGCTCTCCTCCCTTCGACACATCCGATAGCTTTTCCTGCCCTACTTATTTTTCCAACCGCAAGTCGTGTTCTGTTGACTGCGGTTTTCCATGCCGATATGTGAGAAAATATAGTGAAACAGCAGTGCCCACCAACCGATTTCCATCTTTCCGATCGTGATCAAATATTCACAAAGGCAAACAAAGCGATGGAAATTTTGTTTGCAAAATATATCGTAAACGCCACGATTCAGAAAGTCGGTAGGGATTTGATGGATTATGATTTTTTTTCTTTTCGAATCTATTAAACTTTTCCAAAGAATTATTTATAGTTTTATAGATTTCAAAACAACACTAAAATATCTCTGACCATTCTATATTCATGTCTTTGATTCAAGGTGATTCACGAATTTCAGAAAACTACAAACACTAAACTCTGGACACGAATTAAAACATTTCGATCAACTTCGAGAAGGTAAGCTGCAAATGGGGGCCAAAACAGGTTGCCGACATTCTTTGATGATTGTTGTTTACCGCTCCCCCGCGATGTGATCTTTGAGAAGCTCTCGTCATTCGGAGTGATGATACCGACACCCGTAGACGAGCCTAGATGTTACTGCCGAAGATTGGCGCATGTTTAGCGTTTTTGCCACATTTGTTTATTACTTGTTTATGGGAATTTTCATTGCAATAATTTTCATCGGCTTTCCGTCAAGGCCATTCGGTGGGAATTAAAGTATGGCCATTGATCGATTTTTGATTTGAAACACTTCGATGAATAAAATGTAAACAGTTTTTATTTCAGTTTTTAACGGATTTTTTTTAATCTCATGATCAAATTGTGTCGGATATACCTTTGTATCTCATAAGTTTTGGCTGGATGATTACATTTGGATAGTAAAATAGATAGTAATATTCCACCTAAATTCAAAGAAATAATATCCAAAAAAATTCAAAACATTATTTTGAGCTTGTTACTTAATTTATCAGCCTTATCGGTGAATAGTGATGTCTTTTTTAGAAAAAAATCTTAAGATTATGAAATTTTATAGACGGATGGAAAGTTAGAAGAAATAAAAGATGGTGAAAATGGGCGGGTAGAATTTACTTTGAGCGATTGACTTCTCTAAGCAATAGATGTCTAAATTTTAATATGTATGATTTTGGATTTTTCTTCCTTTTGATTTAAAATCAAGTACAAATAATCTAATGATTCTCCTTATTTTGACAAAACTCTTCATTTCCGAAATGAAATATAAGATTTGAGCACTTAGACACATATCTGTTTTATTTTAGAAGAATGTTCCACCTTCTTGAAAAATTTGAAATACCTTGAGAAATTTATGTGTCTGTTTTATCCGACCGAGCAACTTTTTTTCAAATCGCGTTTGTTTTATTTATTTTTATAAAACCTTATTTTCTAAAAATAAGCAAAGGGTCGCAAAAGTATTGACACACTTCAGCAAACATATTCCCATCATTAGATGTGTGCTAAACTAATCCGACTTTCTCCTGCATAGATTTATGATGAAGAACAGTTTCATTTTCAAAACAAGGGTCGATATTACTTGATTTTTCATGTACGAGTGATATGTCATTATTGAAGTTTTCTGCACTCTGTATTTTGCTTGTTAAAAGTAAACGATGGAAAATTCTAACACACGTTAACATTTCTGCGATGTGCCAATTGGCGTTGAGGAACAAATCAAGTGTGCGAAAATAATAAATCTTAAAGTCACTAAATATAATTGAATGAAAATTGCATTTACATTTTTTAGCGATTTTTTGCAAACCATCGGAAGTTTAATGCTTCTAACATAAGGTTGCCTGGTTTTTTTCTTCGCGCATATGGGTCGGACAAATCCAGACAGTATTATCGAAAGATCTGGCAAAATCTGGGCTTAAAAATATCTTGTAGTCGTTGAAAAAGCATTTGAAAAAAATATATTTAACGATTTTTTTGCCAGGAATTTACTACATCTATTCCCGTCCCGTTAACGATGATTTTGATAAATCATTTGATAAATGATTTTGATAAATTTTTGTTACTTCATTGAAGATTTTTGTTCGATTTTGCAAAGTGAAGTGCAAGTGAATAAATTTGTACAAAATCCAGGCTTTTTTAATCAAAATGCAGGCAACTGGGCCTAACCGGACTTTTCTCAAATTTTATTTCAAATACCGGGCAAGTCCGGGTAAAACCGAACAATCTGACAAGCTTATTTTAACATAAATTCTGAGGTCGAACAAACAGGTGGTCTTTCCAAAAATTTATATTTTTTTTAACAGTAAAACATTTTTTTAAAGATTTCTTTACTATCTTGCTGCTATGCAGAATTTAGACTCAGTTTCGACAATTTGATTCAATTGGATTTGGTGTCAAGTATACGTCTTGGAAATTCCAAGATCCCTAAGCAAATCATTAGAATAGTTGACAAACAATCACTTCCATCTGTACCGTTGAGCCGTCAACACGTACGCCGGAGCATCGTATCGTTGCTGTGTACCTGCAGGAACATTTTACATTATTTATTTTTTCCTTACCTGTATTTCAATCAGCACTTCTCAGTGCTAAAATTATTTTCATTTTCTTTTATTCATATTTTCTCTTTTCTTTCCAGCATGGGGAAGTCTTCGGCCGGCTCAAGGGCCGGAAGAAAACGGATTGCTGAACCTAATCCAGGGCCATCTGCCAAAAAAGTTGAAATTTCCAATTCATTCGATGTCCTTCATAACATCGGTGATGAGGAAATATTCATATTTAATTCTGATAAGAGTACTAAGAAACCTTCTTCTTCTTCTTATACTCTTAAAAACGAAAAGATTCCACCAATAACGGTCACGATTCCTGACTTCAATGCCTTTCGAAAAGAAATCGTCACTTCCGTCAAGGATGTGAAGATTTCTTTTCAGATCGGTCGAAGGGGAACTGCTCGTATATTGGCGGAATCTTTTAATGATTTTCAAAAGGTTTTAAATTATTTGAATAATAAAAAACACCAATTTTTTACGTACGACACTAGAGGTGATCGTCCTTTTAAAGTTGTACTTCGTGGTTTCACCGGCGATCAGACACCGGATGAGATCACAAATGAATTAAATTCTTTGTTAGGTTTTTCTCCAATTCAAGTAATTCAAATGAGGAAAAGAACCAACACGAATAATACCAGTAGTGTTGGTTTTGCTCCTGAACTTTATTTGATCCATTTTAAAAAGGATCAGGTTAATAATTTGAAAATTTTGGAAAAGGCTCGTCTTATGTTTCATTGTCGAGTAAAATTTGAACCTTTTCGTAAATCCCATACCAATTTTTAACAAAATATTACGCAATGTCGTCGTTGTCAAGCTTTTTGTCATGGCACTAAAAATTGTAGAATGAATGCCAGATGCATGTTTTGCGGCTCATTCGATCATGAAAAATCTAAATGCCTTTTTGGTGGTGATAAGCCAAAAACAGAATTTTTCAAGTGTGCGAATTGCGCAGGTAATCATTCCTCGAATTCTCTAGATTGTCCCGTTAGGGCAAAAATTGTTGCTTCTAGGAAAATCCCCAAAGTTTCCAGAAAAGTTTCTTCTCCTCCTTCCTCTTTTTCGTCTACACACGTCAGACCGGCAAAAAACCTGCCTGTTCGCAGTCAGCCTCGGCCTACATTGGAACCACGGCTGGGTAATACCCGAAGTGATTTTAATGTTACCTGGGCTGATTCTGCGCCACAGACTCGTCGTTTATCGTTCTCAGAGGTGGTTGAAAATGGGTTGCCCTCTTCAGGTTTAACTAATAAAAATGGGAAAAAACCAAGTCTCAACGTTCATGCGAAGGCTTGGGAAAATCCCCGAAATTCAAATACTTTTTCTTCTCCTTCCTCTTCTGGCTCTAACAATTTTGTTGATTTGGGTGAGATTACTGAGGAAAAATTAAAATTTTTGCATCAAAATTTAATGGAAATGATGCAACTTATGTTGAAAGCAAATTCAATGTTTGAAGCTTTCCAAACTTCTTTTAATTATGCTAACAAAATTATTATGACTTTACGATTCCCTCATGGATCCAAATAGATGTTTAAATATTATGAATTGGAACGCTAGATCTTTGCTGGCTAACCAAGATTAATTCTTTTTATTTTTGAAAACTCAAAACATACATATTGCTGCCATCACTGAAACTTTTTTAAAGCCAGACATTAACTTGAAAAGCAATGCTTTCTTTAAAATTTTGCGAAATGATCGACTTGATCGACAAGGTGGGGGTGTAGCTATTGTCATCAATAGTCGTCTCAAATTTAGACTTCTTCCTTCTTTCAATACAAAAGTCTTAGAAACAATTGGAATTGAATTAGAAACTTCTATGGGGAAAATTATAATTGTTGCCGCATATTTGCCTTTTCAATGCAGCGGTGAACAGAAAAATTTTTTGAAGGGAGATTTACAAAAACTCACCAGAAATAAATCTAAATTTTTTATTATTGGTGACTTTAATGCAAAACACCGATCTTGGAATAATATTTCATCAAATTCAAATGGGAATATTTTGTTTAATGACTGTTCTGCAGGTTATTATACTGTTGAATATCCTAATGGGCATACTTGTTTTTCTTCAATTAGAAATCCCTCCACAATTGATTTGATTCTAACGGATTTAGGCGAGCATTGTAGTCAATTAGTTACTCATGCGGATCTCGATTCAGATCACCTTCCAGTAACATTTTCTTTATCCCAAAGTCCCATTGAAAACCCTTTAAAATCAACTTTTAATTTTCAAAAGGCTAACTGGGAGCGATATATGAATTTTATTGAACGTAATTTAGATGTAAACGTTCCATTGAATTCAATAGAAGATATTGATTTGGCTGTAGAAAATTTGACAACTTCAATAGTCAATGCTAGAGCCGCTTCAATACCTAAAGTTAAACATAAATTTAATCAACCTTTAATTGATGATGATCTTCAGTTTTTGATACGACTGAAAAACATTCGTCGACGCCAATTTCAACGAACTAGGGATCCTTATTTGAAATTAATTTATTGCGACCTTCAAAAAGAGATCAAACATCGTTTAAATTTCATTCGTAATGAAAATTTTGCTAAAGCAGTAGAGGACATAAAACCCTACTCAAAGCCATTTTGGAAATTAACTAAAATTCTAAAAAAGCCCCAGAAGCCAATTCCTACTTTGAAAGATGGGGATGAACTTCTTTTAACTAATTCAGAAAAAGCTAAAAAATTAGCCCAACAATTTGAGTCTGCTCATGATTTTAATTTAAACGTTGTAAGTCCAATTGATGCTCAAATTTCCCTAGAATTTGATGATATTCTTTCTAAGCATTTTGTGTTTGAAAGTTCTTGTGAGACAAATATTGATGAACTTAAATTGATTTTCAAAAAATTTAAAAATATGAAAGCCCCGGGGGAAGATGGGATTTTCTATATTCTTATTAAAAAGTTGCCTGAAAGCACTTTAAATTTTTTAGTTAAAATCTTCAATAAATGTTTTCACTTGGCTTATTTTCCCAATAAATGGAAAAATGCCAAAGTAACTCCAATTTTGAAACCTGGAAAAAGTGCTTCAGAGCCTTCAAGTTATCGACCAATTAGTTTGCTTCCTTCTTTAAGTAAACTATTTGAGAGAGTTATTTTGAATAGAATGATGATTCACATTAATCAGAATTCTATTTTCCCTGATGAACAATTTGGTTTTCGTCATGGACATTCTACTACACATCAACTTTTGAGTGTAACTAATATGATTAACGCTAGCAAATCTGAGGGTTATTCAACTGGTGTTGCTCTTCTTGATATTGAAAAAGCTTTTGACAGTGTTTGGCACAAAGGTTTAGTAGCTAAATTAGCTCGATTTGATTTTCCTGTATATCTCACCAAAATTATTCAAAATTATTTGACTAGCCGAACTTTGCAAGTAAGCTATCAAAATTCATGCTCTGAAAGGATACCCATTAGAGCTGGTGTCCCTCAGGGTAGTATACTTGGGCCTATTTTATACAATATTTTTACTTCTGATCTTCCTGATGTCCCAGAAGGAAAAGGTAGAAGATTATTTGCTGACGATACTTTGCTTTCAGCCAAAGGTCGAAATTTACGGGTGGTACGCAGTAGATTGCAACAAAATTTAAATTCCTTTTTGAATTACTTGAAAATGTGGAAAATTTCTCCTAACGCTTCCAAAACTCAACTTATTTTATTTCCCCATAAGCCAAGAGCAAATTTTTTAAAACCTAATGAAAATCATTCCATAACTTTTAATGGGGTTTCAATAGAATGGTCTGATCACGTGAAGTACTTGGGACTCACACTTGATCGGAATCTTTCTTTTAAGAATCACATTGAAGATATTCAATCTAAATGTAATAAATACACTAAATCTCTTTATTCTCTCATCAACAGGAAATCCCGACTTTGCCTGAAGAATAAGATGCTTATTTACAAGCAAGTCTTCCGACCAGCGATAATGTATGCAGTTCCGATTTGGTCTAGCTGCTGCGCGACGAGGAAGAAAGCCATCCAGAGGATTCAGAACAAGGTTCTGAAAATGATTTTGCGGCTTCCACCTTGGCACAGCACCGAAGATCTTCATCGGATTGCAGGCATTGAATCTATCGAAGAGATGGCCAACAAAATCATCTCCAACTTCAGAGGCAAATCGATGCAGTCTTCCATCGCAGAGATTCGCTCTCTCTACAATTAGTTTAATTTTAGGATAGCTTTAGTTTTTAGTTTAAAATATTTTTTTTTTTCACTACAGGATGTTCTCCTTTTTAAAAATGCTTGATTGTGCTCAGCAAATTTAAGTCGAATAAATAAATTTTAGTGATTATTAAACTATAGGGCTCTGAAAGTTCATTATTGAACTGAACACCTAATTTAATGTATTAATGTAATATAAATGTAATGATGAATTGGTACTAATAAAGATATATTAAAAAAAAAAAGTTGACAAACAATGCATTTCTTGAACCAGTAATCGGAATAATGAAGCTCGATTGCCAGATGGCAAGCTGTACTTTTGGCAAGATTTGCAATCGACTCGGAAGATGAAATAAGTAATAACTTCAGCGATGATATTTTATTGTGCTGGTAAGTTTTTTTTTGAATCCAGGAAAGTTTTCAGAACTACACCGAACTGCTGAAGATTAGCCGAAAACTCTCCAGCAAATCAATGTGGAGCCCAAGTTTTGCTTACCAGCCAGATAGTTCTGTCATCTACAGCTTGAAACTGAAAATAGAGATTTTATGATATCAAACTGAAGTTTTTCAGATACTAATCGAAACCAAAACCTCTTATTTTTAGCCCTCAAATTTTACCCTCACATAGCTCAGATATGAAATTCGTGACTTCTAGAGGAAATTTTTCCAAAAACGCCTAAATATCTGACGAATTACCACAAATTGCCCCAAAATGTGGTTACAAACAAACAAAAAACTGTGTGGTGCTATATTCTTGTTCGCTCAATTATGTATTGTATTTATATTCTGATAAAAACTTGTTACGGTGTCTTTTTATAATAATTTCAAGAACGAAAAAATTGGTATCTCTGAAAACTTGCAATGTTATAGAAGAGATTCTCCCCTATCCAACGCATTTTTCAGTAAAAAATCGATCTGGGAACTAAATCTATGATCATTTAAAATCCGAGCACTTCATTTCAATGATAGTCACATTCTTAGGGTTCTGATACGCAAAATTTTAGCAGCGTATCGTTTGTTATGAAAAAGACTACTTTGCCTGTTTTTTTTCAGATTCTGAAATTAACGTGTTTTTTAGATATTTACGATGCAAAACAACATGGTAAAATAGTTTAGCACAATCATCTCGGAAATCCTTAGATGTCGACTTTCAAACTCATTAACTGTTGATTTCTTCTGCATTTTTTTTGGCCCTCATGGTTAAGAATTGTGAGAAATAGTTTGAAAACGAATGCAAGGATTTTTCCAGTTTTATTCATAGAAATTGCCTGGATTTGCAGATTCGGATATGTCCGTGAAAAGTTTTGGCAACCTCTGGTTAAAGGTTTCTGGTTATTGCGAATAACGGAATGCAGACCCCTTGACTATGCAGCAAATCCGCTTCCGGGAGACAGAAAGTGTTGCCTGACTAGCAGACAACCAGCAATCGCATCGGTTTTGACGCAATGTGACAGATGTGTTTGGATGGAAAAAGAAATTTATGTAAAAACCAAAAAGAGGTCAAATTCTTCAAAATGCCTGCTCGTGAAAAGGTTCCAATCAGATTCAAATTGGGTTTTCCAGGTTAATTCGTGTAAAATACCATGATTTTGCAAAGACTGTCTTCTTAGGTAAATGATGAAAAAATTGTTTAATCAGAGATTTTATGATAAATCAAGAGTAACTCTTGTAATCAACGATTTAAAAAAAAAATTTGTTCATCAAATATCAACTTTGTTAAGTTCGAGGGAGGTTCGGTCACCAATTCTAGACAGAAGACGCAAAATTTAGGGATCAGCTTCAAGCTGCAAATTATGTATTTGTCAGTTCAGAATAGGGTAATTTAATTTAAAAAGGCTTACAATTTTTGGTGCGAACTTTAAGTTGAATGGAAGTGAGTCGGCTAATGTCTACCACGCGTTTTCCTTTGCCCATGGAATAGTGACTGTAAGCTGGATATAAGCAGTTATTCAGTCGAAATACTTACAATGTATATTCCGAATGGGTGAATAAACGGTAAGGAATATAAGCAAAATTTCGATGAGCTGCCGTAGCCGATATAGGTACAATTTTTTGAGAATAAAGACACAATCGAAAATCTACGTCTTGTGTAGGAATGATTTTACACTATTTCCACCTGTCGTTTCTTTACTGGAGACAGTTTTTCCTGCCGTCTGTCAATTTCATCAGTCAGTGCAGCGTCGCGTTGAGCAGTGTTGCGGCGACGAGGGATCCCGTCGTCACAAACTTCATACCATCATTTCCTTCAAGGAAAGGTTTTCGATCGGACGAATAATAATTTTAGAACAAATTTTTTTTTAAAGATTAAAAATGAATTACATTTTAACGAATCTTAACACATTTGAGCTCAATAATAAAAAATTTAAAGTTTTAAAGAAATATTAATTGGGAAAACTTGAACATTTTGCTCCCGTATTGTTTTCACTAATCTTTTGAAAAAAAAGTGTTGTTCTAAAATTATTACTCGTCCGTTCGAAAACCTTTCCTCGCAGGAAATGATGGTATGAAGTTGATATTTATTGAACAAAAATTCAAAAATTCAAAAATCGTTGATTACAAGAGTTACTCTTGATTTATCATAAAATAATCTTAAGAAATCTTGATAAAAATGCTTTTTAATCGAAAATTTTGACAAAAGTGGTAAATTTCTAAAAAATGTGAAGATACACAATGAAAATTATATAGGATTAGCCCTTAATTCAACTGGAGCAACAATATATTATAGAATGATTGAATTGTAACTTTCTTCACTCAACTCAAAACTCTATTCTGTCTGCGATAGAAATGATCATAGATAATGCACTTTTATAACCTTTATCTTGTTTATTTGATACAGTGTTGCCAGTTAGTTTTAGAACTAATTCTTGATAATTTTTTTTGTAAATTTTCTTCAGAATTGAACTTTTTTTGCAAAATTTTTGATGTAAAAGCCTATTTATCATTTATTTGAAGTTCTTAAGAAAAATTATTTGCGTAAACTTAAAAATTTTACTCTTAAATTTTGTTCGCAGATCTTAAAAAAAATAGTTCTTGATTTTCCGATCGATGTTGTTCCTGAATAGTGCGTTGGAGAGGGGAGAGTCTCCTATATAATGTTGAACATTTTCAGAGATGCCGATATTTTCTTTTTAAAAGTCCAAAAAAAGAAACCGTGTATAAGTTAAATTTCCAACTGATTTTCTCCTGTATCCTTAAATGTTTTTCTTTTGACCACTGAAATTTTACAACTTCAACGAGTTAAAAAGAGAAATAGTTTATACATAATGTTCACGTTTCCCTTTTCAAGAACCTACGGCATAAAAAATCGGAAATAGAAAAAACATAATCCCGTTACTTACGTTAATTTAATTTTATTTTTTGTTTGGCCCTTGTTTCCAATTTAATGGATCAATGTTTAGTTTGAAATCTCTATTGTTTCAAAATAACACTTAGCCCGGAACAAATATTCAAATTTATTGAAAAATTGGATTATTTTTTCTTAGCCCTCCCTCGTGATGTTTCAACTCAAAGCCTCAAAGTTAGCCATGAGTGTTTTTGTTTACTGTAGCGTAAATTGTTGTTAGATTTAAAAGATTTTTTTTTAATTATCTGAAAGGTTTGCACCGGGGATCTTCAGATTTTCACCAAAATTTGAAACTATGTTCGTTTCAGCACCATAAAAAACTTGTAGTTTTGTAGATTTCTAAAAATTTAATGTTTCAAGTTAGATAACGTTTAAGTTAAAAAAAAACGTCATATCAAATGTTCATGACTTTGTCAATTTTCAACGTAGAATATAAAATAGAACATAAAAACGTTTCAAAATTTTATCAGCTTTTCAAATAAAAAAAAATATAATATATAGATTCTCGGTATAAAATATAGTAAATATGTTAAAAACAACTTCCAAAAGTACCGTCCGCATTACCAAAAATTTCGAATCATATATTCCATTTTAAAGTCCTGCTATTTTCACAACTTTCATCTGAAGACACTTAAGTGGGAACTTCTTGAAGAGTTATGAAAGTAACAGTGACAATATTTAATATCAATAAATCACAAACAACTTTCTGCATATAATGAACAATATTTGGATACTGTTGGAGTAGTTTCAGGAACCTTTCTAAGCAATCATACGCACGGTAGTTGTTTGTGAATGTAAACTATAACAATTTTATCAGTAGGTGATAAGCGAATTATCTAGTGGCAACCAAGGTTACCGAAAAAAATTCTGTGTTTTTGAGAAAAAAATTCTGACTTTCTGTGATTTTACCTTAAAATTCTGTGATGGTTTTCTGTGATGTTGTTTCCTTAAATTTCATTGAAAATACATGATAAATTGGGTCTTTTTAAAATTTTAGTCGGGAAAAATCAATTAACATTAACATTTTTATCATACTTATCTAATTTACGGTAAGAAATCTTAATTTTATATTGATAAAAAATATATATTTTTGTAAATCCATTCGAAATTTCAAAATTCTGTGAAATCTGTGAATATTTCAAAATTCTGTGTTCTGTGACACAGATTCTGTGATGAAAATTTGCTCAAAATTCTGTGAAATTACAGATTTTTCTGTGATTTCGGCAACCTTGGTGGCAACTTAAAATTCATGGTGTCCTGCTTACAAGGTTCTTACCTCCAAACTTCGTTAGCATCTTAGTGCATGAATACCGGGGAAAATCTATTTGTTGGATCTCTTAGTCTTACTTAATTTCCGTTAAAATTCATCTGAATTACTTATCCAGTTATGCAAACGCATATATTAGATATTTTCCGAAATCTAAATATAGCACCAATGCTTTTTAAAAATTGCACACGATTTAGGATGATGATTTTCAATATTTGCTGTCTTCACAATTCTGGATTCTTCTTCTATAATTAAAATCTTATCCGTCAAAAAAGGAGCAATAACGTCGTTAGTTTCTACTCATAGCTGGGGCTGGAAGACCGGGCGTAGTTGCCGTAAATAACAGATACAATGCAAAACCAAATGAAAATCCATCAACAATTTCAATAATTGTTTTTCATCTTTGATGAGGCATAACTTTTATAAGATTCAAAATAACTACTGCAAACCTGCTTATTTGTGTTATTCGAATAAAAAGATTTGATTTCACTGAAACATTCTCATTTTACATTTTTTGTTATACACCAAAGTATTAAGGATGATTTCAAATAAATTCCTGACAAAATTGTCCAATAGAAAACACTTTTACGATGTGAAAACTCATCTTTAAACACTGCTGGTCCTGCTATTGCACATTATTGGTAGCTCAGCGGGGAGCATCGACGTTAATTTCAACGTTCGCAATCGATTGGCGGTTTTCTTTGCAATTCGCTCATTATAACCGCTCTCCATATCATGTCATGGAGCCGTTGCCGTTCTATCCTCCCAACTTCTCTCCTTCTTCACTTGTTTTTCTCCATTGGGGAGACGCCGAGGTGGTGAAAAAACACGTTCGTTTGTTTTATAAAACGACTCTTCGGCGTTGTGGGGCGTTTGAGTTTGCCGTTTCGAACCGATCCAATTCAAAAGCGCCCGTGGGTGGGTGGCCTTCGCTTCAGATCCGATCGATTCCGGATGAAAACGAGAGAGGGGGGAGGATGGGATTTCAGTAGATTTCCTCGCCTCGCTTTCTTTCATTCTTTGTCGTTTTACTAATAAACGATGGAAAATAGTGTGGCGCTTCTGCACTGGCTGATAAATACTGGCGAAAAGCGAAGAGGGCACATTAAAATCAGATTATTTTTCGTGCCAGCCGTAATGTCATTAATGTGACGATATTTATTTTATCACTGCCGCTGGGACACTTTGCATCTGTTTGCCTTTGCCGGTTTGAGACAGGCTGGCTGATTCAGTTGGAGTAATTGGGTGTTGGGAACTTTCCCAACATTTTTTCTTAGTTATCTGAAAATCTTACTATTGTGATTGAACTTTTCATCTCACACGAGCTGCATAATTTGGATTTTAGAATTATTTTTTATGTTCTGTTTCTGATAAAATAACTACACCCAAATTGGAGGTTGCAAAGTTTCAATGCCGATCGCAGCAAACTGATTCGCAGGAGCCGTGTAGAAGAAAAATGCGCTGAAATGTGCATTGCGCCAGAAATGATATGATTGCTTTCCCATCACTGGCATAAATACTCGAGCTCTCAGGCAAAATGATGCAGGGCCACTTGGTACATATGTAGATACAAACATTCAAGCAAAACAAGAAAAACTGTTTCTGGGATTTTCATCCTTTTTGATAATTCATCCCAGAAACAAGAAAATAAAATAAAATTGCTGTCACAACGATTTTCCACTTTCATCTTGCCTAACCAGTGTTCCACCTGAGAATAATGCGATGGTCTCAAATCAAAACATCACCGATGGAGTTTAAATCTTATGCCAATGACGTTGAAAAATTCTGAACTCATGATTGGAGTAAAGGCTGAATTTAGGGTGTACATGAATAGTTTTTTTTTTTAAATTTTAACATATTTTAGCGTGTAAAACACATTCTTTTTTTAATTGTTTACACATTTGTATCAAATAGTGTAACTTTTTGCCGGAAATTTTACTATCCACAGCTGACGAATGGTAATTTTAAACGATGTTGAAAAATGGAGTTTTTCAATCCTTCTAGTAGTGTTTGCTTTAGCAGATTCGTTGTTCTTTTTTCAATTTTAATACTACATTTTCGAACGAAAAATTTTTTTTATTTCAATGTAATAACATTTATTAGATGAAAAAAAAAATATCTTAACTTTATAAACATTAATGTAAAAAATTTATTTTTTCTGAAACGAACCAATTTTTTCTATTTGAGTCATGAAAATTTTTGCAAAGGAGACTAAGCAAATAGCTTAGCTTAGCTTGGTTGACTACTCATATCCACCTTAAATCATTGAACTTGAAGTGCTTAGACATGACCATTCATTTCAATCTTCAAATAACATATTTGATTAGACTTTGTTCAACTTACACACTTCGAATTCCATGATCGCTGGCGTGGCTAAGCAGAACAAGTTCTACCTCGCCAATGGTTGCTACTCCGTGATTGATCGAGGCCATCAGCTTTGTGCAAGGGCCAAAAGAATGGTGCTTGGGACTAGCAGTTCATTCGCAATTCACAAAACTTATGCTCTCCCTTTGAAAATGATCAATAACGGCGCCGGCCACGTCCTAGTAGTCAAAGAGGAATGAAGGAAGGATTGTTAGTAGGATATTTTGTAGGATCAATTAACAACCTTTTGTTTCTTTATATTCCAAAGATAAATATCGAAAAATTCAGAAACAAAGGTGAGTCAATATCACCAACTATAGAAACCGTCTATACGTCTGCGAATCTATATTTAAATATCCAAGGCAAGGGTTGTTTTAAAAGGGGAAAGGCTAAAGATCAGGATCCATTTTGGTCAATGGTGCGATCGAGTTTTCCTACACCTCCTATGCTCCTAGATTTTTCCTAAGGAAACTCCTATTTCTATCTTTGAGGCAGTGGAAAGAAACTAAGAAAGACCTTTACCTTATAAAGTGAAAAATGTGTTAAATTTTTTAACTAACTTGTATTCCTAATTCTTTTTCCTGATACACTAATGTTTTTCCAAAAACGATTTTTTAGAGTTAAGATACTTTTATCGTACTTCTAAGAATATTTATAAGGCAATGTAGAAAATATTAAAATGTTGTTGATGGATGAAGTGAATCATCTTTTTGTTCTATTTGATTTTTGACTTGTTATGTAGTTTGTGATAACTGAATAAAATCGTTTTTGGAACTCATTAGTACTCAACTCTTTGCCTCATATTCTTTATGAAAAATTTATCTCATTTTAACAAAGTTTTATGACGGTAAAAATGTTTAATCATTTATTAACATCCGTCATGGTTATAAAAATTATTATGGAATTATTAATTATTTTTCAAAGTATAAATAAAGCAATATGTTATAGTGAACCATTTATTGGCCCTTATTGTTTTATATCAACTAACAGCACTGTTTATTATTATAAACAGAATGCAAATTGAAAACTACGTTATTGAATCTTAAGGTATCACGACGAAATGATTGAAAATTTGATATTTTAATACTATATTTGATTGTTTATATTGCTGAAGATATTTTGATGCGGTTATAGGTGCATAACTAATTTATTTTTAAAACTGATGACTGAATGTTAAATTTTTGTTGGTGGTTAATAACAGTTTCAAATCAATCTAGTTAGATTCAAAAATATTTATTTTAATTATTATTTCCAATCAATGATGCTTTCTTGAAAATCCCCTATTTGTTTTCTCAGCCTCGTGGTGACAAGTTTTTTTGAAAATCTATACCTATACAATCCAACCTTACGAGAGAATAGTTTTGTTGAAACACCTATAAACGCTAAAAATATGATCTTTTTTCCTTTAATTGTCAATACTTTAGCAACGCGTTAAAATGAACACTCATAAATGCTATTTTTATAAATATTGATAATGAAAATAGCTTCTCAAATGTACGATAATGCCTTTCAATTAATCGATATCAATGTTCAATTCATCAATTCAGAGCTTAATGTAAAATGTAGTAAAATGATGATAACAAAAACATTGACCTTTGATGAAGTATAATTTCGTTAAATGAGGCATTGATCCAAATTCAATAATTATATTAACATACAGGCTTATTTCGTCGGAATGACCCAAATCCAAACAAAAAGCCAACAAAACATATTTTAAATAAAAATTTAAAAACTTGACCAAATGTAAGGGCCAAACCTAGTCGGTAGCCCATTTAGATGCATCAAATCTCAGATCTTTTAAGCTGCTGGGGGGATATAAGACTCATTTCAAGACCAAAGATCCGAGACCCTTCGTAGCCATCAAAACAGCGTATCCGTCTCCCAACGGATGCCAGGCTTCAGGACGCTTCTCCAAAAAGCAAACAAACAAAAAACTTTAGAAACGAAATACTTATCTGAAGTGATGTTAATTCCTTCGGACATTTTAAAAACAGAAATCGCTTTTGCACGAGGTTCTCGCTACAGGTTGTTGTTGTTTCCTCACGTATCGCCAGTGTTCTTCCAATATCTACTGTTCCAGTAACGGCGTATCGAGGCCGGGTATCCATACACATAGTTTTTGCTTCGTTACGCTCAATGAGCGGATTTTGACACTTCAACCATAAAATATTCACTTGGCACCTGATGATTTTTTCTTCACTGAACTAATCCGAATCCGCTTAGTAGCAGAGTTATATATCGATCTCAACTCTCATAGTCTAAATTCTCCAGAAATATGCAGAAAATTTTCACCATTTACAGCTTCGAAAAATTTGATGTCAAAATTTCTGCAAAGGAGACTAAGCAAATATGTATGAAACTCGGTTTCTGGTGTACACGAATGTGCAATATGCGGATTGAAAGGCCAAAGACGAGAGAAAGTCACTTTTAGGCCAAAAAAGTCGAGCGTGGAAGAATATATGGTATATAAATCGAATGAGTTGTATTAATTTATAGACTTATTGATGTACAGTAGGCTGTATCGAATTTCTACTTTTCTCGAATTTCAAACACCCTGTTGTTTAAGAAGTTCAATTTTTGGTCAACACGAAGACAGATTTTTTGTAGATTTTTTAAAATAAGTTTTAGGTACTCGTTGTTTGATTAGAAATTTTGTCTGAAAAAGCCCGAAAATTTGTTTGGTCAATGTGATTTTTTTTTCATATATCTAATTCATAATTTTAACAAAACAATGCGCTTCTGAAAATAAATTCAATTATTAAAAACGCTAGTTATACATTATAGAACTTTCGCATAAAACTCTTAAAAAAACAGCATGTACCTGCCAAAGTGGAGGCAATATACATACATATTTTTAACTTCTAGCTTAAACGATGAGAATTATACGACGATATTCAACACCTTATTCGTACATTTGAAAGCATGCGAGAGAGTGCAAGTTTTGCTCTCAATGCATGGAAACCGATGCGAGCGACAATATTTGCTATTTCTCTTATTAGATAATTTTTCCAAATGAACCATCTCATTTTTAGCAATCTGGTTGCACTGCTTGTTGCAGAGAGAACAACAAGGTTGTTTTCTCACTTGAATAACGCACGGGAGAACAAATTTGCAAACATGGCAGACTTTTTATCATATCCTATTTATACCGACTTTAAGTAACGATTTTTACTCGTTTACTTGTTTGGTAGGAATTGCGATTCGCATGAACTATATTAACGATTTGAGCTATTATTTATGTTTGTTGGGTTGTTTAGAAGGTGCATTTTTTTTTATAATATCTTTATTTGAAACGGCTCATACCGTTAAGTTTTAAGGAGCCAAATCCGTTTTTAGTTTTTTTACAATGGTCTGCTTAGCTTAGCACTTTTTCAGAAGAAAGAAGAATGATAGGAATGCGAAATATGAAAATAAAAAGAATTATAGACGTAGATCGATAGCTTTTAGAAAAAGGTAGATTTCGAACATGTAGTCCAAGTCTTTCACAGCGAGCACGTCCCTCACTGGAACGTTGGGTGGTTTTCCTCGGGCCCGAAGGGAGTCTAATAAATTCGTTCTGGCGACAAGGTGGACCTCACACGACCAAACAATATGCTCGATGTCATGGTAACCTTGTCCACAACTACACAAATTGCTGCCAGCAATATCAAAACGATAGAGTACCGCGTTTAAGGAATAATGATTGGACATGAGACGGGAAAATATACGAATAAAATCCTGACTCAGATCCAATTTATTAAACCAGGGTTTAAGGCTTACCTTTGGGATAATCGAGTGGAGCCACCGACCCAACTCATCCTCGTCCCATCTGCGCTGCCAGTTGACAATAGAGTTTCTCCGCGCCAAGAAGTAGAATTCGTTGAAGACGATTTCACGCTGGTAAATGTTGCCTTCCATCGCACCCACCTTTGCAAGGGAATCTGCCCTCTCATTGCCTTATATCGAGCAATGTGAGGGGACCCAGACAAAGGTGATGATAAAGCAACGTCTTGATAAAGTGGTCAGAATATCTCGAATCTTTCCGAGGAAATACGGTGAGTTCTTTCCTGGTCTTATCGAACGGATTGCTTCAACAGAGCTGAGACTATCCGTGACAATATAGTAGTGTTCGACCGGTTGTGAGGCTACGCTGTAAAGAGCCCAATGGATAGCCGCCAACTCAGCGATATACACCGAGCATGGAGCTTGAAGACTGTACGAGGCACTATAAATTTGGTTGAACACTCCAAACCCTGTACAATCATCGATGAGGGAACCATCAGTGAAGTAAATTTTATCAGCATTGACGTGTCTATATTTCGCATCAAAAATCCGAGGAACAATGAGTGTACGATGTTGTTCCGGGATTCCATGCATGCTGCATAGACAAATCAAACTGGACAGAAGAATTGTCGTAGTCCAGGTTACAAACACGAGTTGGAGAATACGAAGAAGGGTTTACCTGCATTGACATGAAGATATGGTATATAGACATAAATCTGGTTTGAAGATTTTGCTCAAGTAGCCTTTCGAAATTTGCAATCACCAATGGGTTCATGACCTCACACCTGATGAGGAACCGAAGAGATAGTAAACTTAATCGATCTTTTAGAGGGAGTATTCCTGCTAAAACTTCGAGACTCATATTATGCGTTGATGGCATACAACCCAAAGCGATGCGAAGACAACGGTATTAGATTCGCTTGAGTTTTATGAGGTGTGTTTTGGCAGCCGATTGAAAACAGAAGCCACCATATTCCATCACTGAAAGAATAGTTGTTCGATACAATTTAATAAGATCTTCTGGATGGGCTCCCCACCAGGTGCCAGTGATTGATCGGAGAAAATTAATTCTTTGTTGGCATTTTCCTTTCAAATACTCAACGTGAGCTCTCCAGGTACATTTGGAATCAAACCAAACCCCAAGATACTTAAAACACCTCGATTGTGTGATAGTTCTACCGAGGAGTTGAAGCTGAGGTTGAGCAGGTCTATGTTTTCTAGAGAAAACAACCATCTCCGTTTTCTGTGGAGAAAACTCAATCCCACGCCCCAAAGCCCAGGAAGACAATCTGTCTAAAGTATCTTGTAAAGGCCCGTGCAGATGAGACTCAGTAGATCCTGTGACAGACACCACGCCGTCATCTGCAAGTTGTCTTAGAGTGCAGCCTTCAGAGATACAACTGTCGATGTCGCTTACATAAAAGTTATACAAAAGTGGACTCAAACATGAACCCTGCGGGAGGCCCATGTAAGAGGACCTTCTAACAGCAAGATCCCCGTGAGCAAAGTTCAAATGTTTCTCACAAAGCAAGCTGTATAAGATGTTGTTCAAAAGAGGAGGCAGACCCCGGGAGTGCAACTTGTCTGACAACACCTCTATTGAGACTGCATCAAAAGCTCCCTTTATGTCTAGAAACACTGAAGCCATTTGCTCACGTTTTGCGTACGCCATTTGTATCTCTGAAGACAGCAAAGCAAGGCAATCGTTTGTCCCCTTGCCCCTTCGAAATCCAAATTGAGTATCTGAAAGGAGACCATTTGTTTCCACCCATTTATCCAATCGGAACAAAATCATTTTTTCCATCAATTTCCGAATGCAAGACAACATCGCTATTGGACGGTACGAATTAAAATCGGACGCAGGTTTCCCAGGCTTTTGGATAGCAATAACTCTCACTTGTCTCCAATCTTCGGGAACAATGTTGTGCTCCAAGAATTGGTTGAATAAATTCAACAAGCGAAATTTGGCGGCATCCGGAAGGTTTTTCAACAAGTTGAATTTTATTCTATCAACTCCCAGAGCTGAATTGTTACAAGAGAGGAGAGCAAGTGAGAATTCCATCATTGAAAAGCTGGACTCCAGATCGCATCTGTTCGGAGGCACACTTCGGATGATTTTTTGCACAGGTGTGGAATCTGGACAGATTTTCCGTGCGAAATCAAAAATCCATTTATGCGAATGCTCTTCATTTTCGTTCGTAGAAGAACGATTACGCATGCTTCGTGCCACATTCCACAAAGTGCTTAAAGATGTTTCCCGCGACAAACCTCCCACAAAATTACGCCAATGCGCACGTTTTTTCCCCTTGATCAGGCTTTTAAATTGCTGCTCAAGAGAAAAATACGCGTTGAAGTTATCCAGGGTTCCGTGTTTCCGAAAAACTTTAAAAGCGTTAGATTTGTCCACGTAAAGTTTAGTACACTGACTGTCCCACCATGGATTGGGGGGCCTTCGACGGACAGATGGATCTGGGATGGGTTTCGTTTGAGATTGCACTGCACTATCATAAATCAAGCGAGCGAGAAATGTGTATTCCTCCAACGGATGTAAGACATTCGTTGAATGGATGGCTGAAACAATTGCGTCCGAGTACTTTTTCCAGTCGATGTGTCTTGAGAGGTCATATGCCATATTTGTTGAATTTGAAGTGTTGACCCCATTGGTGATTGTAATTTTGATTGGCAAGTGATCACTACCATTGGGATCAGAGATTACCTTCCACTGGCAATCCAATGATAGTGAGTTTGAGCAGAGTGAGAGGTCAATTGCACTTGGTCTTGCAGGAGGTTTAGGTACTCGTGTTTTTTCACCCGTGTTCAAAACTGTTAAATTGAAACTGTCACAAATGCCATAAATAAGATTAGAACGTCTATCGTCAATTTGTGCTCCCCAGACAGTTCCATGAGAATTGAAATCACCCAGGATCAACCTTGGCTCAGGAAAAACTGAGCAAAGGTTCTCTAGGTGACTTCGATCCACTGTAACTCTCTGAGGCCAGTATAAACTGACAACGCATAAGTCCCTACCTCTTATAGTTGTATGACATGCAACAGCTTCAATTCCACCTGACGAAGGAAGGTGGATTCTATAAAATGAGTGGCGCTTATTGATCCCTAAAAGCACCCCTCCATAAGAATCATCACGGTCCAGGCGGATAATATTAAAATCGTGGAAAGAGATATCGTTTTGAGAAGAAAGCCAAGTTTCGGACAAAGCAAAAATATCACAATTAGTTTCATGCAGAAGAAAATTGAACGGATCCAGTTTTGGGATTAGACTACGGCAATTCCACTGTAATACAGTGATATCTCCGACCTCTCGGCTTAAATTAGCCATCAAGAGAGATAAACATTGAAATGAGGGGCCAAGTTTGCATCAATTGCTTCAAAAAAGTCTTCACTACAGGAAGCATTGCGTTAACAACACCTCTTATTGATTCAGATACGTTGAAGAATGAAAAAATGCCATTTAAAATGTCAGATAATTTAAAAATTCCTGGTTGGATAGCTGGTTCTGAAAAATTTACATTAATATTATTTGTTTGCGAAGTCCCCTCATCGATGGAATTATTATTTGGAGATAAATTCCCGGGGAAACCAGGAGGTGTTATTTTTTCTTTAACCGTAGCTGATTGATTTTTGCCTACACTGTTTGAGGAAATAACCATTGGAATTTTTTTCGGTACCTTGGGAGAAGATTGTCTTGTACGCTTCCGAGTGTTTCCTACAAAGAAGACCGGTTGCACATCATCCGCCGAGTCTGAGTCTTCGCTATCAACTGGCAGCACTGAGAAAAGGTTACTGGATTGAGGTTGGGTTGGTGGAGAAGCGCTCTTCAATATGGCGGCATAAGAACGTTTGGAACGTTCTTTCAAAGAGCGCTTCTGTTTATCCCAGCGGCTCTTGAATGCCTCGCACAGGGAGATATCATGGGGTGAGCCCCCGCAATAGACACATTACTGCTCCATTGCAGAGCACGCTCCTTCCCCATGAGTCTCCCCACAGTTGGTACAACGCGTCTTGTTGCAGCAGTGGGACGCTGTGTGTCCCAATTTTATGCAATTTTTACATTGCATCGGTCGAGGCACAAAGAGCCGCACAGGAAGCCTCAAAACTCCGTCAACCAAGACGTAGTGAGGGAGGGCGGTACCGGCAAAGGTCACACGAATCGAAGCTGAAGGAGTATACTTTTTAACTCCATCAACGACAGTCGCAGAATTGAGTTGACGACAATCCAAGATTTCGACCGAAGTCGAATCTAGGCTCTTAAACCAGCCAACGCCGTGAGACTTAACATATTCAGCCTCCAGACTCGATTCGGTAATCACGCCCTCGATCTCTACGTCTCGAGACGGAATATAAACTTGGTATTCTAAGTTTAAAAAATTACTGACAAGAATTTCGTTTGCGGCTTTCCGGTTGGCCACAACAACACGCATTTTGTTCGGTCTTACCTTCACAATAGAGGTTACGGAGGACCACCTCGCCAGATCTTTGGTGATCTGTACCACGTTCAAACTTTTACCATTAGTTTTGGGCCGGACGAAAATCACCCACGGTCCAGAAGAGGTTGAGCCCTCTGGATAAAAACGGAGTCGAGTTGTTTTACTCTCAGCCGAAGATGGTGAAGAACCAGCATTTGAAGGACCAGCTTCACCTGTATCACTTCAGATGCTCCACATCTTTAGAGATGATGTTCTCATCGTCAACAACTGGAGGATATAACCTCCCGCCTTCGCTCATTTTAAAAAACGGGGACACGAATGCCCTCCGTTTTGAAAATATAAGCGAAGCTCACTTTTGTCGAAATCAAATAAAGGGAAGAAGATAGAGGAGAAGAAGATAAAAAGAAAAAAAGAACTCACAAGCTTTTAGCACTGTATGGATTTATTCACTCCAGCCACGTGGTCCTTCGTCAATGGCGACGTCCAAACGCTCAACCTTCCTGCGCTCCCTCGGATACAGCAAACAAAACCGGATTCCCGAGTCAGTACCCCGATGGTGTCCAAATTCCAGATTCCAGGGCAAATAGGAAAACGTCCTCTGAAGATGACCTTGGCAGATGGTGATGGTGGTGACAATTTTGTGCTGCAGATTGCCTTCGTAGCGGCCTCGTAGATTGCCTTGGTGCTGATGTTTGTGGCAAAAATCGATCCAATAGATGCTTTTCGGCAATTGACGACCGAACCAGCAAAGCAAAAAACCACTCCCGGTGGAAAAAATTCACTTTTCAATTTTCTTTTAGCCGAAAAAGTACTTCCGAACAGTAGCGAAAAAAACACGTCCGCATACGTCGGACTACTATGATCGAATGTAGAAGGTGCATGTTTCTTCTGTTCTCTTCCCAGTTTTTACAAATAATTTTTATCTGTATCGATCATTTTTTTTAATTTTGAGTTTTCTTAAAGCTGTCATTATGAAAATATATTTCTGAAGAACGCATTTTGATAAGAGTTATGATAAAACAGTTAAACAGCTTAAAAACGGTGTTTTAACCATCTATTAAAGACAATTACAATGCATGTATTTTTCGCTCTAACCTTCTTTGGACCCTTTGAGAGGTGGTTTTTAACACGTTCGTCGCCATGGGACCCGTATTTGGATGACAGGTGTATTGCCTGGGAGGCCACGTCACATCAAAAACGTGTGACGCTCTCTTACTCAAGTTAACCGCTCAGTTTAGCCACACGTTGCAAATCTTGGGTCCCCCCTCTCTTCTTTCTCGTTCCGGGAATTTCTTCGGGCCCGGCTAGTAAACCTACCAAAATGAGCGTGGCGACGAATGTGATAAATAAACATGTTTTCCGCATAATAAGACGGGAGCTTTAAAACCTTCAGGAAAATTATCTTGATCTTATCTGCAGGTTCCAATAAAAAATTTCAATATAGGTTTCGCCGTTATTGAAAAATTTGCAAAGATATGGATGATCGAAATTC
Source organism: Uranotaenia lowii (assembly GCF_029784155.1). NCBI lineage: Eukaryota > Metazoa > Arthropoda > Insecta > Diptera > Culicidae > Uranotaenia > Uranotaenia lowii. Next base: position 223,607,376 of record NC_073693.1, on the reverse strand, counting down.
CCAACTTTGAACCCACTGTTCCTATTTTGGTACTGAACTAGTGCCTTTCATTCGACTTAATACTAAAATTCCTATAAAAAGTATGATTGTTGGAAAATAAATAAATTAAAAAAAAAACATTAAAAATGTTATCTTCAACAAAATATTATCATAAAAGAGTGTTGCAGCTTTTTAAGGATTAAAAACACATAAATTTCTTTTATGAATATCTCAAACAATTTCACTCCCCGTCAGTTCTTTCAGCAAAACAATTTCCTACACTTATTTGTGTTAACTAATTTTAAGTTTACTTGCGAAAAGCTGCCATAAGAAATGTTATAAATGTTTAATATGGGTTCTGAATCATGCCTCAATCAAAAATTCGCACCTTCGTTGATTTGTTGGTATTGAAACAAAGTTTTGGTAATGTCAGGTCTAAAAATGGAAAATCAAAGCGAAAATTCTCCTGTTTTTGGACCCTTTACAAATTTTTCAAGTTTTTCATTGATTTTAATTTATTTTGGGAAAAATAGGTATTTTGGTTCATAGTGTTCACAGCGTGTAAATCACTTTTTTTTAACAGTTCGTTAGAGGTTGGTTTGCTAGAATTTTTTTTTAAATAGAGCAGGGAAAAGCCCCTTGGGAGTTGGTCATCATTCAAGACCATTCTCCAGAAGGCATAAAACCTCCTCACTTTTTTATTTATTTGTTTTTTCAATATTTTTCGTACAATTTTTATGATTACACAGATTTTTTTTTTTATAAACGCTTCAATTATTCGGGCTCATTGTTTGAGAGCTGTATTTTCCTCAAATTGTGACTGTTGTTGGTTGCGGTGGTGGTTGGCGGTGGCGGTGGCTGGCGGAGAGGGATAAAAAAAATTGTTGCAGGCAGGTATGTTTGAAGTGAGGAACTGGACTTCTTTCAAGTCTCCAGTGAGATTACTTTCTGTTAAGGAGACTTTGAAAAACTGGTCTACGACAGGTTCAACGATCTAGTTTGTTTTACTGTTGTTTCATACTAAGAAGTTCTCCAAGTTGTTTTTGATATGAACTTTGAGTTGACGTTTGAAACTGACTTTGTTCCTTATGACTTTTAAGTGTGCTGGTAGACTGTTATACTTCATTTTACTGCAGTATTCAGGGGATCTTTTCATCTTTTCTGTGTTTGGCCTTCTTTGTGTTACGTTTTCTCTCGTTCTTGTGGGGAATATATGACTCTGTTGCTGGACATGTTGATTGTGGTGACAGAGTGGATTATACAGTACGTTGTGAATCTGCACAATATTCTGTAGTTCTCTTAGTGCAGCTATCGGTAGAACAGATAACGGGGCTTCTTTGAATAGGCTGAGCGTGGAGAAGAGTTAGGGTCGTTTGTAAACTGCTTTCAGACATCGATTTTGCATGGCCTGGAGTGGTCTTATATTGCTTTTCCTTGCAGCTCCCCAGATAGAGACCATGTATTGCAGTTTAGACTGTACAAAAGCATGATAGAGGTACGTCAGCTGTTTAGTGGGTACGAACCTCGAAATTTTCTGAGCCTATCTACGTGCGCATCCCATTTCAGAAATTCGTCAAAGATAAGCTTCAGGTTATTCTTCTAATCTTTGAAATTCTTAGCAAAATGTCCATTTGTATCAATTAATGTAATTTAGTGCCGATAACTTTGCTATTCACAGTTTGCTAAACGTTAATTACAACGTTAATTTAAAAACAAGGAATGGAATTTTCAATTCTTCTTGCAGTGTTAGCTTTAACAGATTCATTGTCGTTTTCCACTTTCAATAGGTATTAGGTCCTCGGACGAACAAATCAATTTTTGTTTAATTTCAATATTTTGATCATTTATTAGAAGACAAAAATAAATTCTTAGCTATATATTAAAATAGAACAACAACTTCCTTTTCTGAATTGGACCTATTTTTGCAACGAAAGTTGTGTAAACTTTTGGAAAGGGGACTGGGTGAATATGTTTAAAACTTGGTTTCCTGGTATACACGGATTTGTAATACGTGGTTCGAGAGGCCAAATACAAGTAAAAATCACTCTGGGGCCAAGAAAGTCTACCGTAAAAAAATATATATGAATTGAAAGAGTTTTATTGGTTTAGAAGTTTATGTCCAGCATATTAAATAGTCATATGCTGTACATAAACCTCTAAACCAATAAAACTCTTTCAATTCATATATTTTGGTTAGGGTGACAAAATTTTTCCTATAGATAACATTTTTGCTTGAAAATGCACACATAAAGTATAGAAAAAAAAAATTGAAACTTAGAGTATTTCATTATTCGGGTTGAAGTTATTTAATATTAATTGCTATCTATTATTACTTTCGGAAATAAGTCGAAAAACTGTTAAGTTATTTTGAATCTTCAAAAAGTAAATGAGGGATCTTGAAGGCTTAATTTTTTTTTCAACTCTTGTAAATTCGATACATTCGGATTTTAGTTTAAATCTTTGTTTTAAAAGTATCTGCAAAGTAAATATTGTTAAACAAAAAACCAATAAAATTAATTTCCAGCCAAATTTAGCTGAGCCTGCAGTTGAAGTACAAGTTATTTTATCAAAAAAATATTATCATTTATACTTTATTTCATTATTGATAAAATCCTGTTTAAAAATTTAATTTAAATTTAGGAATGAGCTCAGATTATTTTTTATAATACTGGTTTTCACCTGTTTTGAGTTTTGTTTTGGGCAATTTTGATATTAAATTCCGAATCTGATTCTGCATTTTGAACCTGAATAAAAATTGTAATCCTAATTTGAAATCGATTTCCGAATCTAAATTCCAAACCAAATTTCCCAATAATTTTGAACCATAAAGGATATTTTATAACAGAATCCTGTTATTTTAAATATTTTCTTTTAATATTCCGGAATGATGAGTTTCGAACATGGAAACTGAATCTCATATTAGTTTCAAATGCAAAACCAAGATTCGAATCAGGATTTTATCTCAATGAGAACCGAACAGAAAATCACGAATATTAAACTGGATACAAATTTCACAATCCGGTCACAGGCAGGTAACTAATTAAGATTATAAAACAAAAATATGTAACCAAACATCGGAAATGATTCAAACCTAAGTTCACCAGATATTTCTTCCGAGCTTATCCGGGCAGGAAAAAAACCGGGCTATTTTATCTAATAAACCTTGCCAAATCCGGACATTCGATAGTTGTTACCAAAAATTTGGGCAATATCCAAGAAAATAAGGAATTCTTCAATAAAAATGTAGAGGAAAAAAAAAAACAAAACTGATTTTTTTTTCGAAACTCATCAGCCAGTTTATTTCGACAAACTTTATTGAAACATTGTTTTAAACGCAAAAAACATAGATTATTGTTGTCTCCCAATTTAAATATTTTTTTTCTTTGTTAGAGAGACTTTTAAGCCTTTAACTATTTCGTCTCTATATTTGAATTTTTCTCTAGTTTTGCAAATAAAATAAAAACTTTCGGGCAAAATCCGGGCAATCAGGCAACCTTAGTGAGTCTAATCTTATTAAAAGTTCGATATTGGAAACTAAGGACTATACCGAACATTCAAAATCTGTAGTAGAATTGTGGTACTGAGATTAAATTTCAAGGTTTTGGCCTTAGCTCTGAGTCGAGATTGTTATTCTTGATTCACTTTTGTCGTTCATTGAAATTTTACTCAGGTTTTAAATTTTCGAGTTTAGAGAAAAACATTTAGCTTGACGTTTTTCATTAGGGGGTTTAACCCCCAAACCTCCCTCTCGTTCCAACGGCCATTATTGATATGTTATCCTGATCAAAAACGAGCAGTTTCTCACATTTTGTTCTTTCTAATATCTCAAGGTATTTTAATTGGAAAAATTGATAAATTCTTCGAAAATTCGAACAGTTGAAAGAGCAAAAGCTAAACTGTAGAAGATGGGAATAATAGCCCCTTTTGAATCTGTTTTTTTTTTCAAATTTCTGACGTTGTGCATTGAAGATTGTATGCAAATTTGCTGCATACAAACTTTTGTCCAATTTGTCCCAATTTATTGAAAATTTCCTGCAAGTAACAAAAATCGGTTATTCAATTTGATCCGGCCTAATTTTATTTTTAATTAATTATAATGTACAAAGGTTCTTTTTGGCGGACTCTATGAACAGAAAGTCTTCTCAAGAAGTTATAAACGAAAATACCCTGCATAATTTAAGGGAAATATTTCCACAGAGTTGGACTTTGTATGAGAAAAATACAGCACCAAAATCATGACGTAATCGGAACAGGAAAAACCTCGAACGTAAAAATACAAATCAACTTCGATTGCCATCACCCCTGAGGCTAGGCAAAGGAACAGCAACGAGGAAAAAAGGCTAAAGTTTGATTAGATTTCAGATGCTTAAGGTTCGTTTTTCCCTCCAAAATGCGTACGTATGAAGGTATGTTTTCACTATCGAGATCCTCCCTGTGTCGTCTTCCGTCCGTCACTCTACCACATACATACATAGTTGGGAGAACGGACGTTATTCGCCATCTTTATTGACATTGATTTGACTTTGGTACCGAGTTTTTTTTCCCCAAAAAACTTTCCTGTTCTCATCAGGTCCCCTCTCGAAGGTGATACAAAGTTTGGGTCAATGCCATGCGGTTTGAGGTGTTTTCATGTGGAAACTACTTAGTAGGAGAAGAGAATGTATTATTATGCAAGTTACCCCTTGCTGTGTTAATTATGCATTGGTATCGATGGCATTGATTAGTTAATTTAAATATTGGTCACTTTTTGACTATGGAGAATAAGTTTGTTTCGCCACAGACAACCTACATATATTCTTACTTTATTTTTTCTTTATTTCTTAAAATAAACTTTGTTTAAGTGAGCTCTTTTAGTTATATTATTGGTTTAGGGGATCGTAAACTCTTTAATAAATGGACACAGAACATTTTTTTGCTCGGGAAAGTTTTTTTTCTGGCTGTCGGATGTTTTGAAGAATTTTTTTCTCTGGGTAGTCAATATATATACGAAAATCAAGTTTTGTTGAAGGAATCAATATATAAAGGCTTATGGAAGTTATTAAGATGACGATGATCGTGACGTTTGCCCTGATAAAACTCTTTAGCATAAGTTAAGACTTGAATTGCTGTTAGTAGACAGTTCGAGTATGTTAATGCGAGTTTTCCGTCGAAAATTTGCTGCAATTTCCATAATTTATTTCTGGTAGTTCATCTTCTCGCGCCTCGCAGAATATTTCTATTTGAATATTCGATTAACTTTCTTCGACACTTTTGCCACTCTTTCGAAGTACTTAACAGCAACAGCAGTAACAAAAAAAAACAACAACATTACTAGAAGCAAATTGTACGCTTTCCACTGAATCAATCGTCGTTTGTTCTCTCTTGCTGTAGCAATAAAGCTCGGGCAATAAAAATAATCAACGAATCCGTCCCCTCCATTCTATTGGTTATTTGTTCTCGGAAGAAATATAACGACCAAAGTGCTGCCACTTGTGCCCTACTTTTCAGTTGGTGAGCCCGAAAAGTGAGCGAACGGAAGAAAACTTTGGGTTCTTTAGCTTCAACAAATCCTACCACTACCACTATAGCTCAGCAGAAGCAGCTGTAACTAGCGAATGGAACTGGATGTAAAATCCTATAAATAGCTTCCTGTCAAGCGCTTTAACGATCCTGAAAGCCAGCCTCTTGCCCTCACCGGTAGGAAGCTATACGAGAAGGGATCCTAAAAAAGTGTGGGTGGATGGGAGCTGAGGCATTCGGAATTGATATTTCACCGTCCCATCTCATTGAGCTTCCCCGTTCCGTGAAACGAGAACCGAGAATTTTCAAATTGAAATGGTTTCGTTGGAAAAATCTTCTTCTGAGAAAAAAAAATTATTTGAAATACCTACCTTTTAAACAATAATATAAAAGTTGTAGCTGATAATAGGTGTTCTAATAAAAACATAACCTCAGAAGGACAATTTTAAATTCTAATCAGTGATCTGCCTATCATCTTCCAATTAAGTTTAAACGTTTCAACCCTATTTTGCTTCCAGCATAATCTCATTAGTGTGCCCAAAGCCGTTTAAAGCTATCCGCGAAGGGGTCCAAAGCTTCAATCGAATGCTTTCGAAAATATCAGGCAACAGACTGTATCCTATTCGAGAGCGTTAGGTTCATATGAAAATGGATGGAGAAAATCGTCGCGTACATATTACACGCTTCAAGGAACGGTTTGGACTGAGAAATTTTCGGTATCATTCAATGATACTCCTATTTTGGGCTCACACACTCGACGACATTCGTGGGAAAAGTTACGTAACGTTTCGCGAATCATTTTCAACAAGTTGACTTTAAAGTGTTTTCGTCGAATGAAATTTTATTTGAAAACTAGCTGACCCGGTGTGCTTTGCTACACCTTTCAAAATCAAATGATATTTTCAGAAACCATTCAAATTTTTATTGTTTTTGGTATTATTTTAAATCAAATTATGACGAAATTAATAAGAAATCACTATAAAATGAGAGCTTCAGCTGGAGTTTCAAATTGCAACACAAACCATAACTTATATTCCGAATCTTGATTTATAAATTTGTTTTAAAGATCTGATAATTTTCATCTGTTTCCTTAAGTTTCGCCCTAAAAAAGAAGGGTCCCAAATTAATCGTTCGTAAATAATCTAACTTATAAAGTATGGTTGTTTTTGCTTGATATGTTCTGGATTTATGCTAAAAAACTGATTAGAGAGCCCCCCCTGTCCTTCCCTTCACCCCCTGCTAAATGGAGATTGTAATCTTTAATAAATATTTTTTTCGTTCCCAAAAATCCTCTTATATCAAATATAGTTCCATTGGTTGATAATTATTTAAGCTTTACAACAAAAATTGTATGGAGCCCCTTTCTTTCTTTCCCTCTCTACACTGTAAAGCATAAGAGTCTATAACAATCGTAGAAACATATCTCGTAATCAAGTACCTTTCCATGCCATATTTGTTTCCATTTGTTGGCTTCGTAAGCATAAATTGAGAACATATGCTAACAAAATTGTATTGGGCTCACCTCCCTCCTCCCATGTACCTTCTCACTGAAAGGAGGATGATGTGTCAAATAATCATAGAGTCATACCAAAATGATTTTCCATGTTAAGTATTGTCCATTTCTCGGATTTTGTAAAATAAAAGTTAAATGTAAGCTTCCCTCTTCCCTTCCTATATTATGCCATGCCAAATTTGGTTTTATTTACGTAGTAAATTTTTGAGTTTTGTATAAACTTGAAAAGGAGTACCATCCCCCTTTCCGTTCTCTTCTTTCAATAGAGGGGTGATAACTTAATATTCATAAAAGTATTTTTCGTACTCAAATACTTTTTGATGCCAAATTTGGTTTCATTTGCTCGATTAATTCTCGAGTTATGGAAAAAAAAATGGAAACCCCCCCTTCTTCCTTTATACCTTACCGCTTAAAAGGTACGGCTTCAATTTATAATAGAAACATTTCTCGTATCCAAATACACTCACATGTCAAATATGGTTCAATTTGCTTGAACAGCTCTCCAGTTATACTGAAAATTGTAAGGAAGACCTCGCCTCCCCCTTTTCATCCACCTCTTCGAAAGAGTGAGGGATACCAAATATTCATAGAAGCATTTCTCGTATCCAAATATCGTTCCATGCCAAATTTGGTTCCATTTGCTGTTTTAGTTCTTGAGTTATGCAGTAAAAATTGTATGAAACTCCCCTCCCTCTTTCCTTCCTCCCCGCTGTAAGAAGGAAGGGGTCTCAAACAATCATTAGAACATGTCACGTTCTCAAATACCCGCCCATGCCAAGTTTGGTTCCATTTGCTTAATTACTTTCTTAGTTATGTTAAAAACTATAAAAGCGGCCCCTCCCCCTTTATATCTCACTACTGGAAAGAGGGAGGGGTCTCAAATAATCATAGAAATATTTTTCGTATCCAAATACCCTCCTATGCCAAATTTGATTCAAATTGCTTTATTAGTTTTTGAACTATATAAAAAATATGAAAGACGCCCCTCCCCCTTTCAACTGAAAAGAGGGAGGGGTCTCAAATAATCATTGAAATATTTTTCGTATCCAAATACCTTCACATGCCAAATTTGGATCCAATATCTTGATTAGTTCTCGAGTTATATGAAAAATTGTAAGGTAGCCCCCCTCCCCCCCCTTCCTATCATGCCACTGAAAGGAGGGAGGGGTACCAAATATTCATAAAAATATTCCTCGTTCCCAAATACCACCCCATGCCAAATATGATACCATTTGCTTGATGGGTTCTCGAGTTATGCAAAAAATTGTCTTTTGTTTGGGAGGCCCCTCCCCCCCTTCATGAGAGAGGGAGGGGTCTCAAACCACAATAGGAACCTTCCCCTGCTTCCAATACCCCCACCTGCCAAGTTCCACGCAAATCGGTTCAGTAGTTTCCGAGTCTATAGGGAACAGACATACAGACAGACAGACAGACAGACAGACAGACAGAAATTCATTTTTATATATATAGATTAGTTATGTATTTAATACAGTGCAAATTTCTTTTTTTTAAATAAATTTATTACGGTAAACATATAAATATTTAAAAAAATATCAGTTGCATCACTAAATAAGTACTCAGCGTTTTTTTTATTTTCTCTTTGAAAGTCAAATATTCAAAAATGTAGGCAAAAACAAATTTCTAAGTTTACATTTGTCCCGTATATTGGGGCAAGTGTCAATGCAAAGCTTATTTACAGATGCGTCAGAGTAATGGCTTTAAAATGGATTTAATACGAATTCCTGTTTTTTGTTCTATCAAGTTTCACTGATATATCTGCAATATTCCTGCAATATAAATTTATGTTTGTTACTCCACTTTTAACAAATGCTGTTCAAAGGGAATGACCTTCATTTACAAAGACATTTAAGAATTTTCAATATCCGCTGCAGTTTCAACATTCTGGTCTTTCCAACATGTTGAATCATTTTGAAGATGAATTTCTTAAAAGTTCGACGTTTGCCCTTGCCCTACCGTGTAAGTTGACAGAAGGGAATATCGTTTTTAACACTTTAAGGGTAAACTAAAAATTTCTCTTAAAAATTTTGCGTCCAGATGAAGATCAGTTCTAAAGTCTCGCTTTTCAAAAACGAAGCGGATCAAAAGTCTCTTTTAAATATGCAGCCATGTAACACAAAAACAATTTTCATGTTAAGTACGTACTTGAATTGGTATGAAAGCAAAAAGTGCGATGATTTTTTCAGAATTATTAAAAATAAAAAGCTCCCATTTTCATTTCTAAATTCGTTTCACTTGTGTATTTGGGCCGAAGTAACAATTTCTAGAAGAAAACATAATTTTTAATTTTTTTAACAGAAAAAGTTGAACGTTTGAACATGTTCTCATGTTCTTTGAATGAAAAGTCGAATGCTACCTACATTAACACGAACTAAATATGGAAGTATTTTTGCAAATCTTTCAATTGGTTTTGATTCGATTGATAAAATACCAATTCGTGTCACATCTAGGCGTCATTTATCACCACGTGCTGTGTACAAATCAAATAAGCAAGAAAAAAAAACACATCTAGGTTGCATATCGCCCCACGTGTTTGAGAAACAGGCGCCTTATTGTTAAATTTTTCAGCAATCAATGAACAGTGTGCTTTGGTTACTATCCTCTTGCGACGACGTTTGCTCGCCCATGGAGACGAAAAACAAACCCCTCGAAGAAAATATGCTTGGTTGAAAAATACGCGCCAAAATATTCCTACTGATCAGTATGCTATGCCTGGGTTAGCCTGGGCTCGCGACGCCTCGACCATAGAGACGAAAAACAAACCGCCCAAAGGAAAAAAAAATCTCAAGAAAATGGATGTCATGACTTTAATTTGTTTCGAAAAACTACAAATTTTGTATGGAAGCCTCTCCTTCCTTAAGTCGGATGGAGTTTTGAATATTACAGAAACCATCCCCGGCCTCAAAAACCCTCAGATGCCAGTTTTGACGATGATCGGTTCAGTAGTTTCCGAGTCTATAGGGAACAGACAGACAGACAAACATTCATTTTTATATATATAGATGTGTGTTTCGCCTCTGTAATTAATTTTTCTATTTTTCTCATTTTTTCCAGGTACAAGCGATGGTTGCATAACCCTGTTGCTAGTAAGTTCTAAGATAAAGCCAGAGAATGTTGTGCATCTTTACAAAGTTATGGATGGTGTGTTTTTGAGTACAATAAAACGGCATTTCTGGAAATTTACGACATAAAAGACTCTCCTCTTTCTAATGCATTATTTTTGAAAAATCGATCAGGGGGTCAACTATTTTCTGAAGATTCGTGAACAAATTATACAAGCAAAATTTTCAAGTTTTCGAAAATTAAACTAGTTTATATATAAATAAAATCGTGAACTTTATAAACCGAGCTATATTCCTAATGTGATATACGGCGCTGAATCGAAAAATGAAATACAAAAAAATCTCAGTAAAACAGATTTTGAATTATGCTCCAAATATGAAATTTTGTATATTAAAAAAAGAACTTGTACTAAGGCCAGAAACGCATTTTAGAGTTGTGATCCCAAATTAAGCTCAGAATTGCGAAAAAACACTTCTAATGGCCACAAAACGCATTTTAAAGTTGCACTTATATTCTTTTGCATATTCAAGGTGAATGAATTTGCAATCGATCATCTGAACTTCACGTTTGCGTACGATCAATAGTATCGTTATATTAGTGAAATTAATATGCCAGAACAAATTTCAAATCCTTCATTTTTCAATCGGAGTTGAAACATCGTCGGGGGGGGATAATGAAAAATAACGCAAAGAACTAATAACTAGGAAAACATTCCACGAAAGCTTGTATGCAACAAAATTGCACAGTATATTGTTGCACAAAACCTATAAATCATGTATTTTTTTTTAGCAAACAATTCAATGAAATCAAGAAAACAAAAGGTAAAATAACTCTCCTCTTCTTAAATTTGTTTTTTAGTCTGGTAATCTTTCAGATATTGGAATTTTTTATTGGAATTTACATAAATTACTTCAAACTTTATTTATTTCCCCCTTCGGGTATTTGGGAATTTCGAAGGGCGGGGTAATAAAATAAATAAACATTATGAATCTCACTCGCTCCTAGCTAAAATTAATCATTAGCTTACCAAAAGCAAAAACTACTGGTTTCTTTAATAACTTTTTTCTTCACCTGCTTATTGCTTTTGATGAACAATTTTCTTAAAGACTAAGTTGAGACAAATATTTCACCCGAAGACTGCAACACGATTGGCCTTGAAACAAAAAAAAAATATCGCGGTTCAAAGATTGTATTTTGGCCGCAAATTGTCGTCTAACACGCAATGAGTACATTTCACGAATTTCATTTTACACGACAATTTTTGGCAAAAATCCAATTTTGCATGGCGTATACTTTTTTTTGTTAAGTCCAATCGTTTTGCAGTGTTTCGATGAATAATTTGTCTTAATTTAGGCTTTAAGAAAATTATTCATAAAAAGCAATCGGCCGGTTAAGAAAAAAATTATTTTTGAAAAATCCGTATTTTTTGCATTTTCCGGGCAAATTAGTCCGAGATATTAGAATCTTAGTGTAAGTACCTTTTTTGTTTTTTTTTTTTATTTTCATATTTGGAGCAAAACTGTTCTACTTAGAATATGAATTTCAGTTTTGAAAACAGCGCCCGATTTCACATTGAAGGTGATCTTCAGTTCATTTAGTTCAAAAATGCTGTAAACTACCCAAGTAACCATAAGCTTTAAGCCATAACCCTTAATCAGCATTAAATCAACATTTTTAATGCAAGTTAGCATTATATCAACATTCATAATGCTTTTTAGTTTTAAATCAGAATAATTAATGCATAGAAGTTATAAAAAAAACTAGCACTAATGATAGCACGAGATGCACATATAGAGCTACTATATAAAGTTAACAAGCATTAAGCCTGTAGCACTAAAACTTTCTGTTTATGCTTATATTAAGCTTTTATAAAGCTGGTGTTACCCAAATAGTACTTGAAGTACGGGTTTTTCACCTACCTTATCTGCATCAAGAGTGGTCGAAATGGTAAAGGCGCAAGGAAAGATAAAGGCTGCTGCGTGATCCTCGGTTCGAGATTTATCAAAGGTAATTCATAATTCAATTATAATCACTTCTTATTTTATAGAACCCTTCATTAAGCAGGCATAAAATTTCATTCACCAGGTTGATTGATGTTGTAGACAATGATTTAATTTTTTTATTTTTGTTCATTTTAATTAATCAAAGAATAATTTCTTAATTTAAATTTCCGTTTCACATCAATCATAATCAATCAATTAAATAATTGAAAGGTGTTCTAAGTATACATTGTTAATGCTTTTATACGGCTGGCGAAAAATGATATTTTGATGGTGCTCTAATTCAGCATTTGTATTGCTTATTAAAGGCCATGTTGTGATAGCATTTATTCAGCCCGCTTTTTCACCTTTTTAGCATTAATTCTGCATTATTTAAGCATATAGTACAAAACAAGCATTAATTCAGAGTTTTGGGAATATAGTGTTGCTTAAGGGCTATGTTTTAGTGCTTATGGTTAATTGGGTAGTGATATTTTTCCTCCGAACTTTAAATTTTTCAGTTTTGAGCTTATTTAGATGTGTTAACACATTAAAAACCGCGAAAAAAAATCTAAACTAGGCAACACCGAAATTCGTCACATTTAGTGGTATGAATAAGGTTTAGCAATTGCTTCGGTAGCTTTTACTTTGCTCGAAATCAAGCAAAGCAAAAGCCCAAAGCATTTGCTTAGTTTGGTATGAATAAATATTTGCTTAGCAGATGTGTACTAAAGTCTTAGAACATAGCTTTTGCTTCGAAAAAAAGAGCTATCCAACCAGCAGAATCTGAAATTTTACAAAGTAAAATGAAGGAAGACGATAAAAAAATTGAAAAGTACGGCTAAAATAGCCATGAAATCGACGGTGCGGGTGGTGGGTGTAAGAACGATCGGAAAAATTCAAGTCAATACATGCTCGTATGTTGATGTTTAAAGAAAATTGAATATTGTCAAACAAAAAATGGCCTAGCTTTTTAACATTTGTCATAAGCTCTCCAACACGTTTCCGGATCGGGATAATCCGATATATAAAAAATAGGCAATAGGCGCGCATCTTAACTTAGATGTTTTTTTTTAATCTTTAAATTATAAAAAATCATATAAATTTGGGAGATCTGAATTATGTTTTAAATTATTACAACTTTCTTCCAACTTCAAGCCGATTGTGACTTCTTCCACTGTAGCCGGATTTTTTTAATTTGAAATATTTACTAATTGATTTGTTTTGTATCATCTTAGACGAATCATTGGTTATCACTTCGACTGTTCTTTATCTATGTTGAAAATGCCTTTTTAAATTGTATTGAAGTGTAATATTGCTAATTTTATAAATTCATGACGTTGTTGAAGAATTTGTTTATTCGAAAAGTCTGCTACCAATCATGCTTAGAAAATAAAGTAATTGCTAAGAGATTTCTCGAGCGATTGCTTCAGATTTGGGCTTTATTCATACCAAACTAGCTTGTTCTAAAAGTAAAAGCTCCTGACTGAGAAAACAGCTGTCAGAAAATTTTTTATTCATATCAACCGAAGCAATTGCTTTCTGCGACTGCTCGAATGCTCGATTTAGTTTAGCAAAAGCAATTGCTAGGGTTTTTTCATACCACCTATTGTTTCTCAGAAACCAATGAACCAATTCCTTCAAATTTAGTATTTTTGCGTTACCGAAAGCGTTTTGTTCAATTTAGTTTAGAATATAGTTTCATTGTTAAATACTTAATTTTTAAGTTATGTTTCTGAGTACAGCTCACTTGCCACGAGCGAAAAACGAGATATCTCGTTTTTGGTCCGCAATGTATTAAGATTCCTGAGGGCCTCAAATAATCACTTCAAAAATTTTGATAAAAATAAGTTTTGATCAAAAATTTACATTTTAACTTTGAAGAAAATTAGAAAACTAACAATGTAAATAATCAAGTGTTAGCAGCTTTAACATTTAACATTTAACAATTAGGCAAATATCAAAAGGGCACGGTGGTAAAAGTGCATTCTCTACGATCTTTTCTATCGAAAACAGAAATTAGTTTTTAGTTGAATTAAGGAATGTACAATTCAATCTTTCAACAATATTTTTCTCCCCCCTCACTGATTTTTTGGACTTTGGACACCTTTAGATGTGGATTAAGCATAACAATTTAAAAAAACATCAGTTTTGATAATCACTGAACGTGTGCATTGTTTGCTTGCGGAAAACCCTTTTTAATTATGAAAGAAATATATTATTTTGATATACTTTCAAAAATTTTGTTTCCTTTCAACATCGAGTTTGCAGTTAAAATAGTTTTTCCAGCATATTATGTTTAATGTAAATCACAGTAAGTTATCACGACGAGTTTAATGAATTTGAAAAAGTATCGCAGCGTTTCTTTTAATTTTTTTGATTTTCGAATTTGAAACACACATCACCTTTGTAGGACCAGAACTTTTTCTATAAATCTGACAGAACTCTCCCTACAGACCACTAAGAGAAAGGTGCATTGTATTTTTTAGTTCAAATAAAGTTCTTTGCTACCATTAGAGCTTCGTCACATTTCTGGAACATATAAAAATCGAGTTAGAATATCATTTTTACGGTTTCTTTCAGGGAACAACAATTTATTGCTGAGTGGATTAATTGTAACTTTCTTCACTCAACTCAAAACTACATTCTGTCTTTGATTGACATGATCATAAACAGCGAATACGAAATTATAGCGACACAAAAAATGTCGTGCCAATTTTCTTATAATGTTTAGAATCTAACCAATATTTAAGGGTATTTTTAAACATATATTTTGTTTCAAATTTAACATTTTTGCCAAAATTTTAAATTGAAAATGATGGTTATCAAAATTTTAGAATTTGTCATTTATTTTTGAAAGAATCCAAACAAATCCAAGCTGAAGAATGTAAAATTTGAAGTTCTTAGGAAATTTTTCAGTGAAAATTTTAAAATTTCGCTCGTTATAATAATAAATTATATTTATAATCATAAATCCACATTTTCTGATATTAAAATTTCCAAATCTTAAAGTAAAAAATGAAATTTTAATCGAAATTCATACATTGGAAATTTGTTCATATAGGTTTCTCTTTCAGCTTAACAACTGTATAAACTCATGATCATAACAAAACCTTTAGAAGATGACATCAGATTTGTTTCTATAATACAAGTCATCCATTAAGAAGCAGAGAGATAAACATCTTAATTACAACCTCGTAAAATTTATTGTCTCAAAAAAGTAGTCTTTGCGATTGCAAATTGGATAAACTCATGATGCATTTGATAAATGCAGTGTTTTATAATAATTTCTCATCTTGGTCTATTTTTTCTGTTTAAAAATAAATTTTATTAACAAAATTGTTGCTTTTATTACTAGAATATTAATTTTTTTCTTCCATATTTATATCGGCCTTTTAATTCTTGTGTCTGAATGTCACTTTCAGCGAAAATTAAAAAATTATATATTTGAACAGTAAAACTTTCTACTAGTATATTTTTTTTGTCAATCGTTTTTTGTCCCGTGTTTATTAATGGAGAGCAGTTATTTGATACCGAATAAATTATTCACTGAAATCTAATTTCAATTATGTCCTTTTTGGAAGTATTGAGAAGCCCTAACATTTACATATTATAACTATATCTACTTAACTTACCCAGAGATCTGCTTACGAAAGGATATGAACCACAGTCTTTCGACTTGAGAGTTTTATTCGCCATCACTAAGCCAAACTCGATTTTTGAATAGGATTCTTTAAATGTCCTAATGTATTCGTTCCACCTATTTTTTTCTTCGGTACCAAGACATCGATTCGAAAAAGCAAACGATTCGAAATGCAAAAAGTGCATTTGCAATAATAAATGCTAAAAAAAGTTTTAAATTGGTACTGAGTAGAAATTGAAATTGTAATCTGTACAACGGTTCATAGGAACTCAAGTGAATTTTTAATCTGACCAAACATATGAAAAGCACAAGTAGAGTCAGGAGCTAGTTGGAAGAGGAAAACATTTTCTTTTCTTTCTGTGTGTTTCCGGATAAGGCTTTTTTCGTGTTTTCTTTATATTGGATGAAGACCCCCCTTTTCGTTGACGAGAGGGATCTTTATGTTCTAAAAATTATCTGAACATGTAAATGTAAGCATTTTCACAACCTTTGATGAGATTCACTTGTCAAAAGATTGAATGTTACCGCTTTATATCGTATTTTACGATTATTTTGTATGAGAGCCCTAGCTCCCTTGAGTGCGACGGACTCAAAACTCCACTGATATCATTCTTTTCTCAAAAAACTAGTCCATGCTGAATTTCACATCAATTGGTCCACTAATTTTTGAGTTCTTTAAGAACTAATATACAATTTTTCCCTGTTTCTATAGAGATTTTGACGATTTTGAGTAAAATTCATACAACGATTAAACGCATTAATGGAAAACAATATCTCCAGTTTTTTTTTTTTGATATTGTAAAGATTGTAACATGAACTTTCGAATACAATCAACGATAAAATTTTCGACTTGCTCCATTTGGAGTTATTGAATCTCTAAAAAAATCATTTCTCATAACTTAAACAAAAACAAATTTTAGTAATTCGCTTTCTAATCTAAAATGTTGCTGAATAAATGATTTTGATAAAATATCACCATGAAATGTATTTAGGAGAAACTAATTTTATAGGACCACCCTAACTTCATTGAAACAAGTTGTCATAAAACTTTCAGTTCAAGAGATAGATTTGTAGTGTCTTCGACAAAGTAATAAATTATCATGTTCTACAATATTGTAGGATAATGTAGGCCTCTATCTGATCACAGTTGGGAAATAATTTTCAGATATCAGAAATCTTAAGAACCTCCCTAAAAAAGTTCCAATAAAAATGCCCGCTTTAATTGTTGTTAAAGTTGGTCCAAGACATCAAATGCGTCAAACTTAAGGAGAAGACGCTTATAATTGATTCCCGCTAAATTTTATTTCTGGATCAGTGTTCAAAGGTTAAAAAATGGGTTCAATAGAATTTTGAATAATCTGTCAACGCTTTGAAAAGGTTTTTTTTTCTGTTTTTCTTTGTTTAATCATAATTATTGTTGTTTTGATAAAGAACTCGGTAGGCTGTGACCGTCGGTGACGGAAGTGTTTTGTTTCAGCGGAAAAAATCAAAAGTTTTTGGACGTTCTCGACGTGTTTCAATAGGGTGAAGCTCATCTTATCTGAAAATCTGATCCAGTTTCTGTCTTCCTGGAGTGGTGTCGGCCGCTCATACTGATCGTGGATGAACCTTCGAAGTCATTCATTCATGTTTTTTGGTCCCCAAAAATGTCAAAGCTAAGTATTCTCGTGATTTTTCTTATCAGTTAATCAAAACTTCTATGTCGCGATTTGAAGTTTAACACTACAATGTTTCCAATGTGGCAAATTATTAATAAACATTTGCGCCATATTAATAATGTCCCAAAAGACATTTCGTCATTTGGATGCGATGATTATGAACCATCCAATCGTTATTTCACCAATTCAAATTTTAAGTTCAATTGCAATGTTTGCATGTTTTGTTGTGGTTGAAGAAAAAATACGGAAGTCGTTACATGATGAATTCTTCAATAAAAAATGCTGAAAAATTAGCATAGTTTTTATATGTGATCACAGTTTTCATTTCTGTTGAAAATTATAAAAGTTCAATTTTTACGAGTTTTCTCCAACGGTTCAATCAATTATGTTTTTTATTTCATTCTATTTCTGAGTTTTTCACCAAATTATTAGAACTTCTAAACTATTTATTGGTTTTTAAATTCCCACATGATGATTAAGAACATCGGTTTGAATATCATTTTGAACTTTAAATGTTGTTAGCAACGACTATCAGACATATGAAGATAATAATCAAGTTTATACATACAATTGACTTCAATTGTGTTTTATTCATAATTATCATTCAAAAACATTTTTTCTTATCTGGCCTTTAATATATTGTTTTTTTTAATCAATAAATGGTTTTATAAGGCGTTTTACTTATAAAGAATTCATGTACCGTGAGTGTTTTTCCTAACTTTGGATCAGTAAGAGGGGGGTAGATGTTATAATAAAACATTATATTTCAGCAGAAAAAGCTATCAGCACAACACTAGTCAAAAGTGTTTCTTAATCATTTTCCTTCCCCTACATTCTCAACCAAATTTTTTTGCAAGGATGCAGAGGTGACCTCGGTCCTTAGTCGTAAATATGTTCTTTCATCCCTTTCTCATTTTTTCTAATCTATCTATTGACTACTAGGACGTGGCCGGCGCCGTTATTGATGTTTAAAGAGAGAGCATCAGCTTTGTGCATTGTGAATATGTAGCCAATCCCAGGTTCCGTTCATTTGATCTCTGAACAAAATTTATGGCCTCGGTCAATCACGGAGTAGCAACCATTGCATTGGCGATGTGGAACTTGTTCTACTTAGCCACGCCTGCGATCTTGGAATCCGAAATGCATTGAATTGTATTTAAACCAAATTTAAAAATCAATCACAGATTATACTAGAATACTTTCAAATTCTTCATCCAGCCATCTTGAGTAGCATTTCGGGTTCAATGATTCAAGGTGGATGTGAGTAGTCAATCAAGCTAAGCTAATTATTCTTGTTTTGATAAAGTTTTTTTTTCAGATAATTTAATTTGTTTTGAACAAGCATGTGCCAGCTTTTTGCATTCCAACATTTACTCTTGGACTGCAGATTTCATTATTCTATCTTTCCTGTTAAAAAAATTCCAATTGAATCAAATCATCATGTTGTGAGATAGATTGATGTTTCAGTAAACATCTCAAGCAACCATAATTTCTGATTAGGTCCATTTAAGCTCCACAAGCTCCAACATAGCAATAGAAAAAAAATCGTTTTATTATCAAACTTTGAGACACATCAAAACGTTTATGATAGCAAATAATAACTGTTTTTGAAATTTCACACAGCAATTTAAAAGAAAAAAATGTTACTGGTATGTAAAAAATGCAGTTTTTAAATGGTTCAAAAATAAAAAAAATGGTAATCTGCGCTGGAGCTATTAGTTCACAATCCTATACTCTTAACCCTTCGTTTCATAAAGTAACAAATTTGTAGTAACATTTAGTTATCTCTCCGACACCTACCCAATAGACTAAATCGTCCGATGTAAACTTGTGAAGCTGTGGTTCTTCATCGACTTCATCGAGTTGAATTCGCTGCTAGATTGTACGGCAGAAAATGCTCATCGTGCCCCGATGAATTGTGCTCTTTACACACCGGGTCAACAAGAGAAAGTAAAAACGCGTTTTAAAATGGATTTTAGTGAAAAATTAAAAATTTTATGATGGTTAAAGTTGAGGAATATCATGTTCATCATGTTGCAATGCGTGTTTCATAGAACAAGCTGATTAAACGATCATAAGAGATTATTTTCCGGTTGGTTTTTTTTTATATTTTTATAAAGATCATGAAGAGATTTCTGTTTTGCTTAAAAATAAATACTATTGGAACTAGAAAACAGTTCCTTAAGAAAATTTATTTGAGAAAATTCGTTCTTTCTTCGAAAAATGGAGTGCTTAATATGCCTTGGGTGCTCGTTATGCTCGTTTAGCGAAAAATAGAAAACCATGAAATAAAGAGTTAATATTATTATTATGAATTTGAATTTCAAGTACCTACTTTAATTTTTTACCCTCTGGGTCATAAAGTATATTAAATTATGATGAGCCGTTTAAATTATTATTATTATTGAGGTTGATTTTCTAGTTTTTTTTTTAATTATTACTCGTTGAAGTGGTCGAATTTGAATTTATTTTTCCGAAAGTGTAGTTGAAAACGTGGTAAGGGTCACTTTGAACACCTTGACCTGAAAATTTTCCCCATTATAGAGGAAAATTTTCCCTATCCAACGAATTATTCAGGAAAAAAATCGATCCGGGGGTCTAGAACTACTCGAAACTACTTTTTGTCTTCGATAGAAACGATCAGGGAGAATAAACCTGTATTACCGTGCATTTTTATCAAAGTTTTTGAAGGAATCTTAACACATCTAAGCTCAGAAATATAGAATTTGAAGCTTTTTGGGAATCTAATAGCAAAAACTTGAGAGACTACTCGTGCATTTTGTCCGCAAATTTTCAAAAAAGAAAAACGTTGTTCTGGACCCTCCGATCGATTTTTTCCTGAATAACGCGTTGGAAAGGAAAGAGTGACCGCTACATATCAGGTAGTACTTTTTTGGAGGTGCCGATATTATCTTTTTTAAGATCCATAAAAAAGACAGCGTGGCATTCTGATAATAATCTTCTATATATATACTAGCAGACCCGGTAAACTTTGTCTTACCATGTCCATTTTCGCGCTTTCGTAAACATGTCCTAGTTTTTTTTGCATATCCTTCCTTTCCGTTTGCTCGAATTGTCCCTCTTAATTCTATCGGAATCAAACCTAAGAATTTTAACTCAATTCTACGGGTCTTCGCATAAATTATCAAAGAAATACTTTCATTCAATCTTACATGCATCTTACACGAATACTTTTCATTTACTTTTCTGGGATTCGTATGCTTCGAATATTGCCGAATGGTATCAGGTATAAGCTTTCCGTTGCAAAATAGATTTTTTTCAGCACTCAACGTAACCACTTTTTGTGAGTTGTTCCATAAATAACAACATATATACTGATAATATCTATGTTTCATTTATTGAACACCATTTAATTGATTTACTCCGCTTTTCTCGAGTTTAATTTAAGGTTGAAATCGAAATCAAAAGTTTCTCATTAATCGGAATTTATTGCATTTGAAACTTTATGGAAAAAGAATTTTGAATATTGGGACAATTTTTGAAGTATTTGCCCAAAATTCTGTCTAACGCAGCACTTTAAGCTCCCGTGTAGCTTAGGATGGTATATCTTTTAGAACTGAAGAAATAAAAAACATTAGAGAAGGTTTTTTACTAACCATTTTCAAGCTGCTTTTTGTTCATTATCCTTACCCTTGGAAGCATTGGTTATTAAATAATATCCATATTTTCATCAAAATCATGTCCAAAATAGAAAGAAAGGAGCGAAATAGTTTAGATTCAACCGAATTGCAGCATTTTTACTTTCTTCTTTATCCTTAAGTACATATCTGCCAATTTGAACCATTGTTTCTAAAGATTCTAACTGAAGCATTGGGGTGTTCTGAACAGTGTTGGAAGTGATCAGCGATTTTATTTAAGATTATGTAATGTTTTCGAAATTCAATAACATTAAATTGGAATGCAGGTTTAAAAAAATTAAATAGATCGAAAAAAAACTAATCGGTTAAGGCAACGGTGATTTCATGAATTCATTCTTTTTTCTGGAAATTTTCATGTAAATATATCTTGAAACCTTAAAAAACATTTAAGTTTCTTTTTTATTATAAATTGTAATATTGAATAAGCAAACATCGGGGCAAGAGCAAACGGATATCATCACAGTTCATCTTTCATATTCTTTCAAAACGAAATATCTAGGAATACGTTTGTCTCATTTATTGATGCAAGTGAAATCACATATGTAGCTCTTTTTCAGATGCGTCAGTGTGAAGACTTTAAAATGAGTTTTATACTTGTTCCTGTTTGTCTTTTTTATCAACTTTCATTGATTCAGTTTATCTCCAGAATAAAATAATGCTTGGTACTTCAATTTCACTGAACACTGTTTTATCATAAGACCTTCATTTACAAAGACATTTAACAATTATGAATATCCGCTTCTGTATACCCTTTTGATGATTTCGAAAAAAAAATCTTAAAAGGTATATGTTTCATGGCTAAAAGACGCGTTGCCACATGTTTCACTGTGTGGGGTTAATATAATTTTCAACATTTTTAGGTCATAATAAATACTTATAAAAAAAAACAATTCTGCTTCTGCTATCAAAAAAACTCTTCTTCTGGAATATCAATAACAAAAAAAACTTTCAATAAAAGGGGTTTTAATGTCTCTTCTATGTAGCCGAAATATGTTAAACAAAAACACACGTTTATGTTCAGTACGTACTTGAATTCTGTGTAAACAAACAGTGAACCTGTTTGATAATGATAATAAGTTTAATTTTTTGCGCACCCCTAGTGAAATGTCAAATCATGAGCGGAGTCACTCACGAACTCACCGCTCACCAATTCACCGTCTCTCTTTATGCTGTGTTTGGGAGAGACGTAAACAAAGAACATAATTGAATACAGTTTAGTTTACCTACCAACCAACAGCAGTGTCGACGCGTTTTCTAACCGATCCGAAACACCAAGTCCGGGCAAAATAAAACTTTCCCCCACGGTCGAATACGGGAAAAAGTGCAATCGAAGTGCAGTGTGACCGATCCCCTCCCAGTAATTAGTGTTTACAGTCCACAAGTTTAGTTTTTGAGGGTGATCGAGAACAGAACCTGTAAACAGTTTTTCGGTGAATGATTTTAGAAAAAGTTGAGTTTGTTGGGCCCAACCATTTATAAATGAAGAAACAATGTATACATTTTTTGTAAATGTTGAACGTTTGCACTCGCTCTAGTGAACCTTTTTACTGAAAATTATTCTTATTTTATTCATAGCTTTTACATATTATTGCAAATATCAAAAATCTTCAAATAAACCTCAATCCTATTTAATCCATTTCAAAGGACAGGCTCTTGTTCAGTACATGTGTCTGTTCATTTTCAACGGATTTGGTTGTTTTTTTTTTTATGGCGTTTAAATAGCTCGGGGAGCTGACGCTGGAAATGAAAATTAGAATAGTTTGGAGAAGAAAATTTAAAGTTTAGAGAAGGCAGCGTAGAATAGTAAGCGATCTTGAGACGTTGGTTAAACCATCAAGCACTTCATTATATCCATGGAATATGGATAAAATGCAGTTCAAGATAATAACCCCAACCCCTCCCGATACCAGTTGGAGGAAGGACAAGGGTGGGTTCGAGACTGGCCTCTACATACTCCCCAAGCATCTACATACTACGGTTTATAAGCGCATTGAAAATATTAAAAATAAAAAGGAAGGATCTCACCAAGTTACAGGACACCATCTTCAGCAGTTGATTTATGGTTAGATCCTTGGGCTGGCAACCATGTCATGCGAAAGCCAACGTCTGGGTCCCATGATGTTAGGGGATGGCTTGAAGGTTCGCTCAACGTCATCATTGGACCAAATGATTTGTCGGTAGTACATGCCACGATACATGAAAAGAAAACAGAAAAAAAAGAAAAGAGAAAAAAAAGAGTTTTAGTTCATATCATCTATCAATATCTAAGAAGAAGCCTAGCTTAAACTCATAATAAACCGAGATCAAATTAATAGTAGAAGTAAGCTACATTGTTCCTGTCATATCATAGAACCATACTATTTTACCAAAATATGGATGTGAGAGCCTGTTTGCTTTTTGAAGCAAGCCTATTTCAAACTAATAAAAATTATAGCTCAAATTAATAGTTGAAGTAAGCTACCTTATTCATATCACAACATCATCACAATCATGCGAATTCACCAAAATATGGATATAAGAGCCTATCTTACCGTTTGAGCATTGCCCTACACTACCTGCCTCACATAGTTGAATGCCTACTTTTGAATGAGATTTAAAAATTGCCAAGACTGTTTGCTTTAAACTATAATACTATCAAAACAACTCAGGTGACAGATCCGTTTCACAAACCTTAAACCACAAAATATCATTTCCATCCAATTAGCCCCCAGTGATTGAAAAAAGCTAGATTTAAGAATAAGCCATCGTAATTCATAAACCGCAAATACACATCCACTGGAGCATTGGGGAGGAATATGGTATTTGAATATGTTAACCTACTCCTTTCTAACTTTCTAACTATTTGAATATATCTGAAGAGAAAAAAAAAACTCCACCTCCGAATGATCTGAAAAATAGAAAAGAACATTAAGAGAAATAGAAAAGAACATTAAAATGACAATAAAAGGTCAAACAATCATTTCTGATCGGACCAGATTGACCATGTGATTGAGCTTTAGTTAAAAGCCGTGGGACCGACATCTAGGGGTTCCGTTTCACTTATGGTCGGAAGTGATCCGTTGATGTCTATAGCAACACTGAACTGTGATACTCTCACTATTCTATATTTAATGTTGCTATACGTCAAGGTATACCCATTTATATCAAAGTGATATAAATGAGCACTCAATCACGCCCACGGTTCAACGGATTTGGTTGTTGTTATGTAAATTTAAAGACGCTTGATTTATCTTCAGTTAAGCACATTTGTACATGTTCGAAAAATATTTCTAGGCGTATAGGATTATTCAATCGTACGTAAATCTTCCCACTTTCTATTTTTCAAACGTCCGCAAAGAGTCATACCATTTTTTCATATGCATCAGTATAAAATTCATGTTTTTTAGACAACCATTGCTGAATCAATTAACATGGAATCAAAACAGTTTTAATATTTAAAATCGTTTAAATGGTTTTCATTTTATCGGTAAAATATCAATCTGGGTCACATCTAGGCTTCATTTATTCATATGTGCTGTACAAATAAGCTAGGAATCAAGCAGAAAAAAAAACACATCTAGGCTTCATATCGCCGCCACGTGCTTTGAAATTATGCTTGGTTGAAAATAGGCGCCCAAATATTCCCACTAATCAGTATGCTATGCCCTGGTTACTATCCTCTCACGACGTTTGCTCGCGACGCCTCGACCATGGAGACGAAAAACAAACCGCCCGCCGGCGCCCAAAGTAAAGAAAACCTCGAAAAAATGGATGTCATGACTTTTATTTGATTCAAATAACTACAAATTTAATGATTACGGACAATTGATGCGACTTTTTGTTGTTTTTATTCGATATAAACCGATTCGCATGCCCACAGAATATTCTAAAAATAATTTCATTTGAATCTTTTTGGTAACTACAAACACCGTTACAAGAGAATTTTATATAATAGAAAAAGCAATTTCTGTATGTTTGTTTGTTTGTTTGTTTGTTTGTCCTCTATAGACTCAGCCGTCTTAAGAGCTAGAGAGCTGAAATTCGGCATGGATGCTCATTAGGACCAGGAAGGATGAAAAATGGTTTCAGATTTTCGGATGACTGAAGGGGGTCGTCCATACAAGACAAATATTGTTTTCGCGATATTGACGTTATTTTTTGTCGGATCGTGTTGAAAATTCGCACATGAGTGTTTTGAAAGACGAGAAATCGATTTCAGATGTCAAATTATGTGCAAGGGATCGTCCAAAGGGGTCGTCCATATTAACTGTTCGCTGTTTTTGCGATATTGACGTTATTATACATCGTATTCAGATGAAAATTGGTACACGATATTTTTGAGCGACGTGCAATCGATTTAAGGTATCAAATTTAGTGTAAGGGGCCGGCGAAAGGGGTCGTCCATATTGAATTTTCAGTATCTTAGTAATATTGACGTTTTTATACATCGGATTGGGATGAAAATTTGCACGTAGGTGTTATTAGGGACAAACAACTGATTTCACTTATCCAAACTAAAATCAGGGGTCGGCCAAAGGGGTCGTCCATATTAACTATTCACTGTTGATGCGATATTGTCGTTAATATACATCGGATTCAGATGAAAATTGGTACACGAGAGTTTTGAGGGACGAGCAACCGATTTCAGATACTAAATTCAGTGTAAGGGTCCGGCAAAAGGGGTCGTCCATGTTAAACTTTCAATATTTTTGCAATATTGTCATAATTATACATCGGATTGGGATGAAAATTTGCACACGGTAGTTTTCAGGGACAGGCAATCGATTTCAGATGTCAAATATTTTGCCAGGGGTTGACGAAAGGGGTCGTCCATATAGATTAATTGTTCACTGTTTTTAGCAATATTGACGTTATTATGCAACGAATTGCTTTGAAAATTGGCACACGGGAGTTTTGAGGGAAGGGCAATCGATTTCAGATACCATATATGGTATAAAAAGCCTCGGAAAGGGGTTTAACTTTTTGGCAATAATTGTGTTGTTATGCAATGATTGAGTCGAAATTTATACACGGGTTTTTTGGCACGGTCAATTGATTCCTGATTTCAAATTTAGTAGCAGACGACAGACAAAATGATCGTCCAATATTTTTGCAATTATTACTTAACAATGAATTCAAAAGTGCATCTGGAAAATTCTTGGCAATTGACTTTTATGCAAACTGTTCATGACATATTCCAAGTTGAAAGCGAAACGGAGTTCGTATGGGATCAGCTAGTAATAATAATAATTGTTCTTATGCTGTCATGCAATGTAATTTTTGACATGAACCCATAAAAATAATATCGAGTTACCCCTCGAAGTTAACCATACATGCATTCCATCCTTAAAATAGCTTTTGTCGGAATATCTGATTCAGAGTATCAATTTACACTTGAAATCGCAATGATTCTTCGTTTCCGCCCAACAATCATAAATATCGCGCCGATTGGCTCCGGGCATTCGGGACGATAGCCAGCCAGTCGTCAAATGCATATCGGAGATGAAATAATTTTCGAATTTAATTACCTGCCAGATAAAATGGAAAGATTAAACGCGGCACAGATGTGGCACCACGTTTCAATTACCCGTCCGCAATAACTTTGATTGTTTCGCATAATCCCAAACCCATTAAGGAAACACTAGAAGCGGTAAGGGGGGATGATGGGGGCAAAAATGACAGAATGAACACCCTGACCGGATGTTTATCCCGGTTGGGTTCTGATTATGTGCCGGACATCGTGGGTGGAGCCGTTGAATGAGACGAGACGTGGACGAAGGCCTGCCGAATGTCGAAAAGTTAAACTCAAATCGTAAAATAAACTAAACTGGCCCAAAGCAAAGCGGGAAAACGGTGAAAAGCTGTCGCCACCTCTCTAGATTATTGTACTGTGTACGTATAGCTTCATTTTTTGACGGCAGGAATTTGGCGGGAAAAATGAGGAGTAATGTAGCGTCAAGGATCGGGGATGGGGGCGTTATTTGCCAACACAAGGACAAAGCTGTGGGTTGATGGCATCCACATGGTTTTCGTGGTTTGCCCCGGTTGGCAGTGATGGAGCTGTACGACACCGGATCCAGTCTCAGGATCCTGTAGCATCGTCAAACTCTCACCACTCCTCATCTACTAGCTAGTATTTATTTTGTTTTCACTTTTTTCTGTTTCTCTTATTTCAGGAGAGCTGACTCGGGATTTTCCCAAATGGATAATTAATTTTGTTAATTTTGTTTTATATTTTCATTACTGGCTTGACAGCTTCTCCCGGAGTTTCGGCTTCGGCTTTCGGCGAAACGGGGCGGTTTGAGAAGTGCAATTTTAATTGCTTTCCGCTCCCGAGATTTTAGTCGAGCTTTTTTGACGACAAGACAGCTCTGGATAAACTTTTAAAGCCACTGTGGTGACATTGTGTGGTGGCCTATTGGTAGAGAAGTTCGGTTGCAAGAAACTTTACCCTCGAGGTGGAGGGATGCAACTGGGATGCAAGGATTCGTACTGGCATTTTTGTGGGTAAGGAATTTGAGAATATTTTATAATGGAGCCATTAACAGTTGCAAAGTAAAGTTATGTTGAAAAAACAAACCATTGTTATGTAAATTAAACTTGGATAAATTTCGCTTTCATCTATCAAATAACAATAAAAACGGTACTTGGGTTCAGAAATAAAGTTTTATGCAATCAATATTACTACAAAATTTGTTCAGCAGTGTCAATCTTGATATCCTAGAGTAGTTTTTAACCATCCCAGGTGCATATTTTACCCGACTATAATAGCTTTGAAAACTAAAATTTCAAAGAATTTTCATAAATTCTTCAAAACACAAAAAAAAACGAAGAAATTTTACTTGTATTATCAGTACAGATGATGATTGCATGTAAAAAGCAGTAACAGAATATCTCTCAAAACGCTTTCCTCCGTTTTAAGTTTGTATTATCATGACTTTCAATTGGGGCACACAGAATCATAGGGATGTAATTACCAAAAGCATCAATTTTGAGTTAAGAATATCTCAATCTACATCTGGTGCAATACTTAGATTATTTTCAAGATTTTTTTTTTAATCGCACTACATTTTTCATAGAAAATTATTGTAATATGTGTCAAAATTTTCACTCAAATAAAAGTTTAGGAGACGTGTTAATTGATTTTTTTTTCTTGAAGTTTTCCTCGCAATAATCGATTAAAACTTAAAATGATAAATTTTTATTGAAATGCGTTTCAGTCGTTTTATAAACTTAAAATTTCAACAAAAAAGATTTAGATAAAATCAAAATTAGTAAATTTAAGTGTTTGTTGATTTTGAGTTTAATCTTAATAATTCCGGACAGCGCCATGGAAACAACCTCCCCAGGGGGGTGAGGGTGGAAGTGGTTTTGCGAATCATTTTTTTCTATGATATTTTTGCTCAAATGTTCAAGTTCTTCCAAGCATGATTGGATGAAAAATATAAACAAAATTATTTTTGTATATATTATCATTTAATTATTAATTTTTAACTTCTTTTACATTATTAGTTTTCCATTTCACATAGTAACTTTTAAAATTTGCCCCAAAATTGTCTTCTTGTAAGTCTAATTTGTTTCATGAGTCTTGTATTTAGATTAGATAAGTTTATTTGATTTGAGCATAGAATAAGTTTTGCAAAGAGAGCCTTCAATGTCTACACAATTATTTTTCTATGCTCAAAGCCAATAAGCTAAATCTACCAAACTCTTGAAAGATTGAAAGATTTTAACCATCGAAAGAATTTGGGATGTGGCATGTTTCACATTTTTAAAACCAGTACCGAACTCCAATGAACGTGAAACACGGTTGCAGAAATTTATTAGAAGACTTGAATTTTTTTTAATTAAAATCGATTTTGTCTTTGTTTAGAAATTGATGATTTGGGATTACAATGATCAGTCTCTATTTTGACGGTTTTAATGAGTTTTCTTGATCATAAAGGATGCAAAACACCTTCTTAATTTCTGTGTTTCTTGATTTAGATTTCTTTGCGGTCCAGAAAAAAAAACAAACATCGCGGTCCTTAACGGTAAAAACCCTGTTTTTTTAATTAAAGTTTTGTATTCGATCATTGCATTGAAATTCTGAGAATTTTTATAATTTTTAATCTTATTTAGTAATGTGGAATGCGAATGATAAGTGAAATAACTCAATTTATCGATGTTTGTCATGAATTTGATTTCAAATTTCTATGAAAAGCATCACAGATAATCGTCAAAGACTTTTTGGGTCGAATCACAGAACTTCAAATATGTATTGTTTTTGTCAAGAACTAATAATTTTTTTCGGCAACTTTGAAGCCGGCTGATTCGTGTTGACAAAAAATCGTTCACTTAGGCTTTATTACTCAACTTTTGTGACTTACGTCAATTTTCAAAAATAGAAAATGTTTCACAAGATTTTGTTTGAATTTTTTTGCCAGTATTTGAATACAAACAGAACAAGTGAATCAAAGCAATCCAAAGATTCCTAATAATTCAACCACGGTGTTGAATTAAATGGAATCTTTCGATTGCTTTGATTCAGTTGAATCATTCAACCAAGCTGGCTCACAACACATTTAACAGAACAAGCTTTTTTGCCGAATTGGATAGATTAATTTAAAAAAAAATGCTGAGCATAATTTTTATCATACAACTTTATTTTTCCTTGAAACAAAAATAACAACTTCACTAATGGACTTCGAAATTCCTTTTATCATGTGTAGCTTCCAAATATTGTATGCTCTTCCAACTCACTTTAATGGGCGTTGCTTTTCGAAGTGGTAGGAGTTAAATAATTAGAAAAAAAGGTCTCATGACTATAAAAACTCCAATATTACGTTATGCCAATAAACAATATTGTATCTATGTATGCCTTTAACAGATCATAATAAATGCTTAAAAAGCCAGAAAAAAGTTAACAATCTGAATGATTTTGGGGCAAATGCAGATAAAGGCATTTTTGATCAAGTCATATAAATTTTCCTAACAGTCCATTGCTCATCTTTGTTTTAAACTTTTGATTCTGATCATTCCTATTATAAAAATATTTGAAGGGAAGAATGAGGTTACTTGAACCTGGGAATACCTGATTCCTTGACCATATCTCAAAACCGGAATGTTTTATAAAGATCAAATATTCTTAAAAAAAATGTGCTGAATAGAACAAATCAACAATGCTGTTATCTTAACATATTTTCATGAATTTAATTTTGGGTAATTGAACTTTGTTTGAAAAATTTGACAAAATGTGATTTGAAGATCTTTTTTGATCACTAAAAATTGTTTTTCTCATGGAAAAAATATATAAGAAATGTTTATTTCAATATGACATTCGTTAATGTATAACAGAATTTCAAAATGCCATATTTTCAAAGCCATTGTCAACTCTTAATCATTGTTCAGAAAAAGTTTTCCAAAATGTATGATACTGATCCCTAGAGTCCAAAAAGATATATTTTTCTTCTGAATGGATTGTGATGATTGCTAAGCACGGAATTACAAATATTTCTCCAATAACTCACATTTATCCAGTTATCACCTGACAAATAGGACTCACAAATTTTTTTTTATTTAAAACACAGAAAATTGCGCCTTTATGTATGTAATGACTATAGAGTAGAAGAAAAACTTTTAGAATTCTCTTTGCATGACACTAACAAACTA